>NC_141045.1:36887500-36972500 GCF_052040795.2 Danio rerio
GATAATTCAGAATAAGTTAGTAAATGATTAATAAACTATTGAAATCAACATTTATAAATCTTATTATTCAGGCATATAGTAATAGTTAACTAATATGCTAATAAATGCCTTATTAACTAAACTTCATGCAGTTTTGTGACCTAATCTAAAGTGAGGACTATTCATGCTTTATAAATTCTTTATAAATGACTACAGCTTACTTGCTTATAATCTACATTTCAATCTTTTTGCATAATCACCAGGAATTTCCACATGAGCACATACAGAGCATTGGTAACTCACACCATTCTTTAGAATGCTTCTCCATTTACACGTCTCACACACACACAGTCTTCTCTCGAGGAGTGTTTTCTGCAAATAAACACCGTCAAATGAAAAGGCATGCCTTATGTCAAACCATTAGAATTTCACTACATCCTAGAAAATGACACTAGTGTGTAATATAAATAGACATGTTTGTATGCATAAATATGTAGAACTCGACTTTAAAATCTCATCTTATTAACAGGTTCGGCTCGTTCAGTGATTCCAGTAAAGTCAAATTCTTCTGACATGACGATGCTATTTTAGGGTTTGCAGAGGTTATGCAGTTACTAAATATCATGGATTTTGTGAATGTATTGTAGATATTACAGCTGCACGATATTGGTAAAATCTGACATTGCGATATACAGTTGAAGTCAGAATTATTAGCCCCCCTTTTGAATAAAAAAATAATAATAATAAGTTTAATATTTCCCAAATGATGAACAGAGCAAGGAAATGTTCTCAGTATGTCTATAGATGTATAGATAATATTTTTTTTTATTCTGGAGAAAGTCTTATTTGTTTTATTTTAGCTAGAATAACAGCAGATTTTAAAAAATTTTAAACGACATTTTAAGGACAATTATTAACCTCTAAGCTATATATTTTTCAATAGTCTACAGAACAAACCATCATCATACAATAACTTGCCTAATTAACCTAGTTAAGCATTTAAATGTCACTTTAAGCTGCATAGTGTCTTGAAAAATATCTAGTCAAATATTATTTACTGTCATCATGGCAAGGATAAAATAAATCGGTTATTAGAGGTGAGTTATTAAAACTATTATGATTAGAAATGTGCTGAGTTTTTTTCCCCCCCCCAGGACATCTGAGGGCCCTCTATAAACATGTAGAAGTATAAATTATATCTATAAACAAAATATAACCTCATTTTCTATCACATTTTGTATACTGAAGTCGAACAAATACATTTTTACGTAGTTCTATATTTCATATACAATAAATTATAATATTATTATAAAAATGTAACGTTATGTAATATTAATAATAGTATGAAACGCATATCCACCATTCTCAGTCATAAAGCAGTCCAGCTGTCAATTTATAAAACGTATTATTTTTAGTTGTAAATTCATTTTAAGACAATTTATTTAATGTAGAACTTGCATTAAGAACGCGTAGAAAGTAAGATTGATATTAAAAAAATAATATAAATAATATATATATATAATAAATAAAGTAGGTTCATTTCAGGACTTGGGGCCCCTTGCTGAGGTTGCTTAGAGCCCCCAAATCCGCCACTGATCCCATGATAAAATGTGCAATATAGTGGTTAAGTATTGAACGTGTGCTCTAGATAAAAGCATCAGCTAAATTACTAAATGTAAATAAAGCGACTTACAAATGAGGACAAGAAAGCAGCTTACACAACTATAAGAGCAACAATGAATAAGTGCTGTAGGCAAGTTTCAGGTGTGTACAGTGTAAGAAGCAAAACATTAGTTTTTAGTACAGTTAGCGGTGGAGCCAGAGAGGCAATTGCAGATAAGGAAGAAAAGTAGAGACTAAATAGTTGAGTTTTTAGTCTTGTTTTGAAGACAGCGAGTGACTCTGCTGTTCTGATGCAGTTAGGGAGTTCATTCCACCAACTGGGCAGATTAAACGCGAGAGTTCGGGAAAGTGATTTCTTCCCTCTTTGGGATGGAACCACGAGGCGACGTTCAGTAACAGAACGCTAGTTTCTGGAGGGCACATAGATCAGCAGATAAGGAGCAAAGCCAGAAGTCACTTTAAGCAAACATCAGAGCTTTGAATTTGATGCGAGCAGCAACTGACAGCCAGTGCAAATGGATGAGCAGCGGTGTGATGTGCTCTTTTAGGTTCAATAAAGACCACTCGTGCTGCTGCGTTCTGAAGCATCAGAAGAGGTTTGATAGAGTTAGCTGGAAGCCCGGCTAGTAGAGAGTTGCTATTGTCAAGAGTCAGGAACCTTGCTGTATATTAAGGATAAAGGAACCCTCATTTACCGGAAAGTCTGCCTTTTATTGACTCGTCACAAAACCTATTTGAGTTTCTTTCCTCCACTGAGCACAAAAAAGATACTGCATTCTGAAGAACTGGAAACCAGTAACCACTGACTTCCATAGTATTTGTTTTTCCTACTATTGAATCTTAAATGGTACACAAAATCACTTTATTGAAAAGGTATTATACACAGACATGTACAAAACCATGTAGGTTAATAATAATAAAAAAAAAGTAAAAAAAAAAAAAAAAAAAAATATATATATATATATATATATATATATATATATATATATATATATATATATATATATATATATATATATATATATATTTTATATATATATATATTTTATATATATATATATATATTTTATATATATATATATATATTTTATATATATATATATATATATATATATATATATATATATATATTGTTCTTGGAATATATATTACTTGCCGGTATTAATACAGCTGTTCTGTGTCAGTTAAATTCTACATTTTTAACCCAACTGGTTGAGTCAATAAATAAATAACCCAATGAAGGTTAAAAATAACCCAACAAAGCACCAAATATTTAGCCCAACTGGTTGAGGTATTAATAAATAACCCAATAACGATTAAAAAACTCGACAAAGCACCATGTATTTAACCCAACTGGTTGGGGTATTAAGTAACCCAATAAAGGTTAAAAATAACCCAACAAAGCAACAGACATGTTTAACTCAACCATTGGGGTAAATAAATAACTCTGTTTTTTAGAGTGCACTTTTTGTCAAATAAAAACCCAGCAAATAAGTTATTTTTATAATCCATATTATTGGGTAAACCTTAAAATAACCCAACAGCAGGTTGATTGCCAAATGACCCTTCATTGGGTTACCTGTTGGGTTATTAATAACCCAACTGTTTTGAGTGAGTAGCATGTCTATTACTGTAATTAGTAACTATGCTGCTTCAAAAATAGTGCCGAACTTTGACAGATAAAAAGGTGTGTGTGTGTGTGGGAATGTTCAGATGCACGCACGCATACACAGACTCTATGTAACTTCAGAAAATGTTCTGTAGAAATAATTACGGTTTCAGTTTTACCGGTTTTCATTGTGTTCTCGAAGACGCTTGCATTCATTCTGTTTTGAAGCCATTTTGTAAGTGTGATAATGGTCTGTGTTTTAGTTCAACTGGTTTGTCCACCGTTGTCATGCTTAATGTGTCCTAATCTTTTCATTTATCTGAGCTTCATTGTGTTTCCTTTATTTGGCTTGCTCTGCCCTCCTTCACTCTGTTGATTTAGGGAAATAGTATGAAATTCTCAGAAACTAAAAGTCGCATTAGAAAAGTGTTTGGTATATAGAGCGAGTAAGACTATAAGGTTTATGGCAGGACAGTTGTTAACCATTTTATTTGAATATAAAATTGTTGGTCTGTGATATGGTTTAGGGTTTGTTTTTTTAATGAATTTTATTAACTTTAATCATGGCTGTGACCCAGTAGCCCTTAGCAACCTAATCAACAATGTAAACTCTTCCCTGTATTTATTTGAGTGAAACTAGCTATTATTTAGGTTATTAACTGAGTCATCGCTGCGTTGCTATTCACCTTTAATTTAAAGGCCAATCCCTGTCTCAATCAAAGAAGGTGTCGTCATGCTGGAGAATATTTGTGCCTGCATGTGTCCAGAGTGCATAAGAAACCTCGTTTACATTAGGGTTACGCTCTTTACTGTTTAATGACTCCTCCTAAAGCAGACTTGAATGCAAGGCTTGAGTTATTAATAAATAACCCAATAAAGGTTAAACATAACCCAACCAGTTGGGTTAAATATTAGATGCTTTGTTGAGTAGTTCATTCATTCATTTTCTTGTCGGCTTAATCTCTTTATTAATCCGGGGTCGCCACAGCGGAATGAACCGCCAACTTATCCAGCAAGTTTTTACGTAGCGGATGCCCTCCCAGCCGCAACCCATCTCTGGGAAACATCCACACACTCATACACTATGGACAATTTAGCCTACCCAATTCACCTGTACCGCATGTCTTTGGACTGGGGGAATATAGTATGAAATGCATACTAATGCATCAAATAAAGATTTATTTTTAAATATTTGCATAAATCTGTTAATCAGCCTCATTCCTGATCAAAACTACTAAACGGTTTAGAAAATTACTAGATTTTAACTCTTTAATTTCCAAATTCATAAATGATTTCACTGATTTGGTGAAAAACACTCACACAATAACATATTTTCAATATAAAGAGTAATTGTGGACTGGATTTTTTTTTTTTTACTTTTATATAATAATTGAATAAACTGAATTGGCCTTATTAGTGTGTGTAAATGTGTGTATGGGTGTTTCCCAGTACTGGGTTGCAGCTAAAAGGGCCTCCGCTGCGTAATGCATATGCCGGAATAGTTAGCAGTTCAACCTCTGAAATGGAGACTAAGCTGAAGCAAAGTGAATGAATGAAAGGTCCTGTCAGGTTAAATTGCACCTAGCAACACCCTCATACGTGACTTATTCACAACACATAATGGCCTTTCGTACATTTATAATTGACATGTACTGTACATGTAACCTGGTAAACAAACATGATGCCCTAATTTCAGTTTCTGTTGCCGTCAAACGAGTTGCTTTCCTTTATCAGTAAGCTATTCATTACCACAAAACGGATCGTCATTGTGTGTATCATATACTTACCCTATTAGTTTAAGGCAAAACAAGAAAGTCAGTCTTGTTAAAGCCTTGCAGCAAATGAATGCGAACAGAACTGGTTTTTAATTGTATTACACTTTGGATCCAAGGGAAGGATTCAAAGCCAAACCACAAGTGAGGAACACTTTACGTAAGAATAATTACAAGCATCATGAAACAATGCCACTATTTGTCCTTTTTAGTAGCTTAAAAGACACAAAAGAAAGGCTGTTGCAAACTAGCAACGCAATGACGTGAGTGTTAGTCAGTCTGTGGACGTAGCTCAACAGGGTTGAGGTCTGGCAGTCTCGCAGGATACATTTAGGTTTAGTAAGACAAACGCCCTGAAAACAAACAGAAATGGCATATTGGACTTTTCAAATCGAAATTGTCATTCTAGATGCCATGATCATGACATGTGCATTTGTTTGAGGTACAAATATTGCTTGGAAATTTTATTTAAGGAAGTATTAATAATTAAAACGATTAAAGGATTGAACCCGGACACGCATATCCAATCTCACGACTAAACAAACAGAATCTGAAACCTCGATCTACAGTATATTGATAGCGTACATGATTATATAACAGGGAAGACGAATTGAGTTTAATTGTTAAACTATCACTGACGTGTTTCTAGTGCTCATTAACAAATATCAACGAGAGGAAAAGAGCATGTTCGCCTGTTAAATAAACATCTACGAGTATAATAAGGACCACATGACTAAACTGGTCATCTATTGGATCATTTAATGGTAGATTTATATCTCATACAATCTACATTTGCATCTGTCTCACTCGTATGTATGCAAATTCACAATTTTGCTATAGGATTACACTAAATTTCCAATTTAAGGTATACACCCGCTCTTATCTGTATGATTAATGTGCTGACGTTTTGACCCCTAACGTTCAATATTGACCAACATGACTAACGTGGAGAGGTTATTGCATAACTGGATATTGTCGGAGGGATTTGTGGTGATTTGAACATGCTTACCATTTGAAGCCCACACAGACATTACGAAGTTATGAGTCGCAAGGAGCGTTTGAAAAGGAGTGTTACAAAGGAACGAGTTTACAATAAGATCAGCTTGACAAACACACTTAGGCACACATTTGCTGATGCGTCAGCACTTGGAAGTGTTTGACCTGGACTGGGGTGATGGTTAGTGCTCTGATTAATCTCAGGTCAACAGTATGTTGCTCATGTTCACATATCGTAGCTCATAAAAGTGTCTAGTAGCTCCTTTGAAACACAAACATGCGAGTCAGTTTCATAGTTCTGTGTTGAATGCAGTTTGGCAATGGTTAAACATTTTTACAGTCGAATGAATTGTGTGTTTTAATGCTTTTAAACATGGGCTGTAAAGTTGCTAGAGCATCAAAGCCGTTTTGGTATGCTGAAAATGTCAGCATCCTTGTTAGTGCACTTATTAATCAGTCAGCTGTTTTAACTGCTGTCTCAATCGCTAAATTCTTCTAGTGCACTGAAACGTTCGCCCTGTGAAAAGTCCTACAATGCATCATGAAAATCAGTGCAACGTGAATAGTTGTGGAAAGAGTACTGAAAAAAATCATACTCTAGTAAAAGTAGCATTACTTGCTTAATGTAGTGCAAGTAGAGAAAGTATCTGTGAAGTAATTATGTGCACCTTGTGTAAAGCTGCTTTGGAATGATAATTATTGTGACGAATGCTACGCAAATAAACCTGAGTGAATTGAGTTGTACTGTTCTGCCTTCCTGAGTCCTCACATTAATCAGAGGGGTGACGCATCAGATACAGCCCAAAACCATTCCTTTCAGGACTTTGAGGGATATCTTCATTGATCAGTAGTAGTGTGCTTCATAAGGTGTGTCCAACTCAACCTTGTGGGGCACGGTCTTAGAGTCCTTTCAACCCTCTTCAATATATACCTGTTGATTTTTAAATTAGACTGAAAGACTCTACCATTAATGAACTGCACCGTAATGAAATGCACTTCATCCGGCTACTAAAGAACTCAACCCTGCAGTGTTTGGTCTCAACCCAAATTAAACACGGTTACTCAAGCTAATCATGCCATACAAGTTTATTTGGAAACTACTGTACACTAACCTTCTGATTGTCCTGTTACGGTCATGAAAGTTGTCTCTGAATCCTCTCCCTGTCCTGTAATTCAATTCATGTTTACATCTTTAGCGCTTTTCACAATGTAGATTGAGTCAAAGCAGCTTAATGGTTCAGATTTCAGAGCTAAAGTTCCAACAATCTCACGGCAATTCGTAACTTTCATTTAGTCGCTAATTTGTATGAATTTTGTACGATCTTATTCGTAGAATTTAGTACGATTTGCTTATCGCCCAATGACGGTTAGGGGTGGGGTCAGGTGCCACGCCTCCTTTTTAAAATCGTACCATTTCGTACGACTGAATTCGTACGAATCAGCCACTAAACTGGCAAAACATAAAATACTTACGTTTTCTCGTGAGATCAGACTGAAAGTTCAGTTCAGTAAATTTCACTGCTGAAAGTCCGAACACTGAAGAGCAAGTCCTGATCCGAGCAAGCCCATGGTGGCAGCGGCGAGGAGAAAACTTCACTTATGGATGAAGTGAAGGGGGGAAAAAAACTTGAGGGAAACCAGGCTCAGTTGGGCACGACCATTATTCTTCTGGCCAAGCTTCCTTTGTGGAGCTGCAGTCTAGGCGCTGGAGGCTGAAGTTGGATGTCCACCGTGGAGAACTGCAGGTGTGATTGGGTGTCCGGCGGGTGGTCAGGCTGGCCCACAGGATCAATGCAGGGACTCATTTGTCACTGTGGTCTTTCAGAAATGTGTTCATATGCCCATAATACCCATATATATAGTCCCTAAACCATGTGTGTCCAAACTCAGTCCTGAAGGGCCGGTGTCCTGAAGAGTTTATCCCCAACTCGCTTTAACACACCTGCCATGAAGTTTTTACTACATCTAGTAAGAGCTTGATTAGCTGGTTCAGGTGTGTTTGATTGGGGTTGGAGCTAAACTCTCCAGGACATCAGCCCTCCAGGAGTTTGGACACCCTTACCCTTAACCCTCTGCCTGTCTTGACTCAGTCAAGTAGGCCCTTTTGTGGACACATGGAGACTTTCTGAATTCTCTGACCTTCTTGTCAATCCGTTGTGGGCATCAACAAACTTTCCATGCTTTTTGTTCCAGCTCCTCCAGCTCTCCAGCTTGTCCGCAGCTCTGCTCTTTTTATCAATTTTCTCGCAGCTTCGTGAGCAAGATGCAGCCTGCAGATAAATGATGATATAATTCAGATGAGTCACTACTCAATGTATTGCTGTTGTGGTCCAGTGGTTGGCATGTAGATTACGACGTCGCCGACCCGGGTTCGATCCTCGTCTAACTTATTTTATTCATATTTATTGTTAAGACATATACTGTTAAGGTTGTTGAACATTTAAGGTTCTAAAGCAGCTGATTTATCGGTCTGAGGCTTGAAACACCAAGGCTGAAAAGTAGTCCCACTCCGGCGCTGCTGGTCTCTCATCAGCAGTCATCAATAAACCAATCAGATGATTCCTAGCCTACATAAATAGTTCATTTTTCTGACCTCCCTCATCATAGTCTTTGAAGAATCCCCCTATCCATCCCATCTTTCCATTTTTCCTCTTATACCAAGGGGAGACCTATCTGATCTCAGACCCCCTTCTATGCTAAATGACCAGGCGGGAGCCCGGGGTTCAAGTATCTCTGAGATCAGGGTTCTCTCCTGGGACAGCATGACAAACCTGCAATCAGTATCCAGCATTAGCCAAGTGTGAATTCTTAAAACAGTATGTGAGAAGTACCCGGATAACCTACTACTTCCGCCGAGATTCTCAAGTGGGCATCCGATAGAAGCTAAGATATCCCATGATGCCACGTGATTGTTCTGGAGGGCTGGTGTTCCAACTACCAGAGTTTGAGCACCCCTGATTTAGGTGGAGGTCAGGTTTTTTTTTCAGTTTTCCTCATAAATCTAATTTCTATCTTTGGATGTAAACACAGCTACTGTCTTGGTTTATTGCTCAGCCGGCTCTGCCCAGGATTTCTGATCTGCCAGTCCCACCTTGGCTGTTCAAAGTGGTGTTCAAAATTTTTTTTATTGTTGATGTATTTGCACAGTGAACAATGAGCATGGGTAATTCTTGCTTTGATTCTCTGCAATGTAAAGATGTCCAATCATTTTATTGAGTCTGTGAACTCAAAGGTTCATACAAAGGTTTTGTATGAGTTTGTGTTGCTCTCACCATCAGAAAATGATCTATTGATTTTTGAATATTTTCACATTCATAATGATCGTGTGGGATGTAAACTTTATTATTAATTATATCTCTTTATTCATTTGAATATTTCTGTCATTAATGTGCCTTTTAATTCTGACGCATTGATCAGAATCTAATGCCTGCATCAACCAAAAAGTTGAGTTCTTCTGAGACTGTCTTCGTGTTAGTGGTTTTCTGGGTGGGTACATGGTGTAGATGCTGAACTTGGTGTTTACCATTCTCTAGGCCTTGTGTGCGAGATGTTTCATCACACTTTTGATGTATGATATGCATTCCTGGTTTCAACACAATTTCCTGTGTCAAGTCTTCTACAAAATAACCAGTGTACAAAAGTCTTTGCAGAATAAGCATATTTTTATGTAAACGCTTTCTCGGGTGCTTTTGTGGCTGCATTTCTGCACATTTTGATAGGAAGTGTTTAAAAACGAGCTCTTCCTTCGTCTTAGCAACAATCTGCTATCTGCACAACTCTGTTGAAACTATATTGTATCTTCCTGTTTTCTATCAGTGCACCTCTTCCCAAGGTTTACCTCTGTTCCATTTAATTTAATTGTTTAATCTAATCGGTTGAATTATTTTAAATGAATTACAAATTCTTTATAGGTCTTTGTAGGGATGCACTGATACCGTTGGAACTGATCCCGATACGAAGTTTCTAAGCATCGACCGATACAGATCTGATCCCGATACTGTGCCATTTTTAATTTTTTTACATAATGCAATTTAAACTTTGGTGATTAAACTCAACTAATATATCTTCTTTAGTAAAAATAACACACCTGTAGACTTACTGTATGACAGACGACACAATCTAAAAACATGATGTCTGCTGTAAACTAGGCTACATTATTTGAGCATTCAGTATGACATTGATCTGTTGTGGTCCTGCTTATGTTTCCTTTTTTAATGTTAAGATTTTTCTTTGAAGTCTGAGCATAAACTGCCACTATTGACACCAATCAAAACACACTGCTCTGTTCAATAAAATATTAAAATAAATAAAATTACAGTGAAATATTCAGTTTCAGAGTAGCCTGTATTAGGCTAAATCTTTTTCTGTTAATGACGATCCATATTGCGCCCGTCACTTTCACTTTTAATTTAATCAACTACTTTGACCACAATGGGCCAGGCTTTACAAACTGTTCGCAGCACTGAAACTATCAGAAACTCATCAGAAGGATGAGAGAACAGAAACTTTTAATATTACAAAATAATTTTACAGAGTGATGCACACCTTGTCTGCGCAGCCGGTGCATGAGTGAAGCTCTTGACGCATCAAAGTTTGCAGCCCTCCGGTATCTGCGGACACATCCAAAACTGAGCAGCACAAAGGGAAGAAATCAGTGCATTGAGGATCTGTCCAATTTATTATAGAGCCTTTTCAAATTTAGATTTTCAGGTAGGACTACTTTGTGTGTGAAGATCCAACACAATCTCATGGCAATTTGCTACTTTTTGATTTGGTGGCGAATTCGTATGATCTCATTTGTACAATTTAGTACGATTTGCTCATCACCCATTGACAGGTGGGGTTGGGCGCCACACCTCCTTTTTAAAATTGTCCATTTTCATACGACTGACAAAACATGAAATACTTGGGTTTTTTCGATGATGCCAAAAGCAAATCCGACTGGGGTTGTCATGGATGAAAGTGAAGAGGGTCGTTGAGGTGGGGTTGTGTCGCTGATAAAACAGATGGGGGTGTGGGGTTGATGTTGGGTTGAGATTGGCAAGCCCCTAATAGTAATGCCAGTCACACTAGAGCAGAGATCGCCAAACTTGTTCCTGGAGGGCCGGTGTCCTGCAGATTTTAGCTCCAACCCTAATCAAACACAGCTGAACAAGCTAATCAAGGTCTTATTAGGTATACTTTAAACACCCAGGCGGGTGTGTTGAGGCAAGTTGGAACTAAACCCTGCTGGGAACCAGACCTATAGAAACGAGATTGGTGACCACTTCACTAGAGTTTGTGCGTGCAAAGTTCTGTTGTACGGCGCTGCTAAAAGAGGCTGGATTATACAAGATGATTAGACATTTAAAAGTAGTGAGCCATTGGTCCATGTTTTAAATTCCTGTCCAGACAGGTCATGTTTAGATGTTTGATTGGTCTCACGCATTTAAGTAATGCAATTTCGCAGGTCAGAGTTCGCCAAGCTTGAACTTTCCAACGCAGCAAACTTTTCACACGAGCTTGCGTTTCCGGTTTGACACATTCGCCTGTATATGAAAAGAGGTCAGTGGAGAAAAGTGCAGTGTGACCACAGCTTAACTTTGGGGCTCCACAACAGTGTGGGCCCTTAGGCCCCATTTACACTAGTGCGTTTTAGTTTTAAAACGGCGTTTTAGATAAAAAATGATCTGCGTCCACACTAGCGTTTCACCTAGCATCTCTGAACATATCTCTGTCCACAGTATGCCACCACAAATGTATATCACGTGACCATTCGCGCATTCTGGGCATGCACGTTCTAGTATAAACAGAAAGCATGCGTCTTGCTCAGCATTTGGTTATTGTTAGTCAACAAACACCGGTTGAACATTTAACGCGATGGTAAAGAAAGCAAGAGAGGTATTTTTGTGGACAGACGACGAGGTCGAGTTGATACTAACAGTAACAAATAACTGCACAATGGCGCCTAAAACAGACAATAGTGCAAACAACGCTCCCATTTCTGTGCACATGTTGTTGTTTACAGTACTGTCTTCCGGTAACGTTAAAGCCATGTGTTATAGTCATGTGATAGAGGCTTGACGAATAAGGGAAGGATACAGTGACGAAGGCAATGACACAAAAGCCCCAATCAGGTAGCGAATCTCAGCAGTCCCACCTCCGTTTTCAGATGTCTCCGTTTTCCCTCATCCACACTGAGACGGAGCAGCAGCGTTTCAGAATGAAAACGGTCTCTCCAGCGTTTTCAAAACGCTCCGTTTTCGGCGCTCAAACTCCAGCGTAGTGTGGACGGATGCCGTAACCGTAGCAAAACTTATGGGTTTTAAAACGAAAACGCATTTGTGTAAACGGGGCCTTAGAATTGTCCTAACCTCCCCCTTAGTAGCGCCCCTGCACTTGGTAACCCTTTAATGGCATCATTTACCTGAAAAACACTGCTTAAGTTTTCTAGTGCATCAGCGCAAGGCATGCAGATGTGCTCAAGGTGATCTGCTATTCGCACCGGGCATCAGATTGATCCATCACATACTGATGACTCAGTGACACGCTTAAAATGACATGAATGACAGTCATTAGATGGTTATCATGACATGCATTCCTGTTGAAAACATGCACTGTGAACAAGAACATTCTGTGATCGTATCCGCATATAATCTAGCATTTAGAGCAATTAAACGAGTAATGACAAACAATGTGCTCGAGGGGGAACTACAAAGCTTGATTATGACTGGGAGGGTGGAACTTTATAATAACAACTTATCAACACGTAAGTGCAAACATTCCTGAAAGACTGGAACACTTCATAACTAATAATGATCTAGCCACTTTCATTGGCACAAGATGGCGGGTACCTTGTTTTGATAAATTATATGGTCACACTTTACAATAAGGTTCATTAGTTAATGTTAATTAATGCATTTACTAACATGAACAAACAATGATCAATACATTCACTACTGTATTTGTTCATGTTAGTTAACGTTAAGTTCATTGTTAATTCATGTTAACTCATGGTGCATTAACTAATGTTATCAAGCATAGACTTGGATGTTAATAATGCATTAGTAAATGTTCAATTATGATAAATACATGCTGTACATGTGGTGTTTATGATTAGTTCATGTTAGTAAATGCATTAACTAATGATAATAACAAAGAAGGCTTTGTAAGCTCTGCTCATAGACCAGTTCAATGTAGTCGTGTTATTGGCGCATGAACATGTTATGCTTGTGGTCAAACTGTAATAACTGTAACAAGAGGCAATTCAATCATATTTTAACATTTTAAGTGGCCGTTAATCCATAGGATTCACGTAAGCTATGGAAATTAACAATGTAAAACAGGAAATGCGTTAAGACCGTTGTTATTGTTTGCATAACAGACTTCAATCTTAATTGTAGGGCTGCTCGATTTTTGGGAAAAATCATAATCACGATTATTTTGGTTTTAATTGTAATCACGATTATTCAAAGAGATGATCAGTTGAAGGCAAAATGATTAGCGCTCCTGAGATTTGTTTTTTTTTTTATAAATATTTCCCAAATGATGCTTAACAGAGCAAGGGATTTTAACAGTATTTCCTCTAATAATTCTTCTTTCTCCTGAAGAAAAATATTAGTGTTATTTAGGCTAGAATCAAAGCAGGTGTAAATGTTTTTAAACCTATTTTAAGGTCAACATTAATAGCCCCCTTAAGCAATGTATTTTAATTGTTTGCAGAAAAAACTACTGTTAGACGATAACTTGCTTAATTACCCTAATACAGCCTTTAAATCACGCTTTGAATCTGAACGCTTGTAGTTTGAAAAATGTCTAGTAAAATATTATGTATAGTCATCATAGCAAAGATAAGCAGTTATTAGAAATCAAATATTAAATCTATTATGTTCAGAAATAAGTTGAAGAAAAAATTCAATTAAACAGAAATTGGGGAGGAAAAGGCCTGCTAATGTTCAGGAGGGCTAATAATTCTGACTTCAACTGCAAACAGTTATTTTCCACTCTGCAAAGGAAAGAAAAATAAATACAATAAAATAAAAATATGAAACAAACTGTGCTTTTAAGCATCTTCACTGTAAGAAAAACACTTTAGCTACAAAATTTTGGCCCATTCCAGAATTTGTGTAACTGAAGCGGATTTGTAGGCTGTCTTGCTCGCACAAGCTTTTTCAACTCTGCGCACAGGTTTTCTATAGGATTGAGATCAGGGCTTTGTGATGGCCACTCCAAAACATTCACTCTGTTGTCCTTAAAGCACATTTGAACTAATTTGGCAGTATGCTTAGTCTCATGGTGTGTTTGGAAGACCCATTTGTGGCCAAGTTTTAATTTCCTGGCTGATGTCTTGAGATGTTGCTTCAGTATTTCTACTTAATGTTCTTTCTTCATGATGCCATCTATGCTGTGAAGTGGACCAGTCCCTCCTGCAGCAAAACAGCCCCACAACATGATGCTGCCGCCCCCATACTTCACAGTTGGGATGGTGTTCTAGGCTTGTAAGCTTTCCCCTTTGCCCTCCAAATGTAACACTGGTCATTATGGCCAAACAGTTCACTCTTAGCTCCATCAGACCACAGGACATGTCTCCAAAAATTATTATTTTTTTTTATTATTTTTTTTTCCCAGTGTCATTTAGCAAATTGTAATCTGTCTTTCTTGTTGATTCTTGTTGAAAACACTAGTTACAGCTATTGTAAAGATTATTATATGCATTTAAAAGCAATATGAGTAACTTCTTGAAATGTAAAATACTCATGCAATAGAATCAAAGATTAAAACTCTTTAAAAAAAAAAAAAGTAATTATTTCCAGCATATTTAAATTTTATAAATCCGCTTTTGCCAAACAGAGAGAAACTTTTATATAGTTTGTCAACTCTGTTATGGATGAATTTAGTAATGTGTAGAAATAACAAATTATAGCAAGTAAAATTCTTATGGGTCGTTACTAAATTGTAACTGAATTGATTGCAACAATGCTAATTATACTATTTCGGCCCACCTGGAAACCTGGAATGTCACTTGGTTCACCCTAAAAAATCCATGCTGGAGCCGAGCCTGACCAGCAGCAAAATCAGTTTTTGGAGTCTACATTTCTTAATGCAACATGATCTTTGTCAGTAAAACAAGAAATAATTTCTTATGCCATTTCATGTGTCTAGTATCTTGATTTAAAAATATTTGGATATTTGGTTTGAAAACAGGATAAAACTACTTTATTTTTTATTAATAAAATTAAAACTATGCTAAGAAAATAATGCTTCTCTCTTTTCTTTAAATCCAATTCATTGATTAATCGGAAAAATTATCGACAGATTAACAGGTTATTAAAATAATTGTTAGTTGCAGCCCTACTTTTAATTACTATTCTAATTAGTTTTTGGCATAAAATTAATAATTATGACCCATACTTTATTTTTGACCACTGTTAAAAAGATATCTATGAAACTGCATGGCCATTTGAACTTATTGTGTGACTAGGGAAAAAAAAAAAGAGTTTCTCACAAATTCCCGACCTAAACCTATTGCATTCATCAAAACGTTTACTAAAGATAGAAGAGAGCTTTTGGGAAACGGGTTGTATAATCTTTAATAAGAAAACATGATAGAATCTCTATAAAAAAACCTGCCTATTCCCTCTTAATCTGACAAAAGAGAAAGTATTGCTACCACTTCATGGAAATCAAACATCGTTAATAACATTCAATGATGGAAACGGTTATATTACAACAGCATAGCGGTAATCTACAGTACATAGACTGGCAGCAGTATTCTCCAGATAAATATACACAGTACATAATAATCATGAACGCAGCACCTAAAATATGCTATCATGCATCAATTTAGCATCGATAACGCTGAGTTGTCTATCAGTACCATCTTCCAATCCAGTGGGCTTTGACCACAGAAATGTGCGTGAACAAGAAATTAGTAGTATTTGCACTGTGTAAAAGTCTTAGGCCACTAATTTTTAGCCCCAAAATAGGTTTAGAGTCGGTTAGTTCTTTATTTGTCTGTTTGAAATATCAAATTACATTTCCAGAGATTGTTTTTGGTCAATAATTGTGATTACAGTGAGATTGAGAAGAAATGGAGACAAACTAAATCCAGAATAAATTGGGCAATATCTCTTAAGATGCTTCTAAAAACCGACCTGCAAAGCTACAGCACTGTTCAAAGTTGTAGACACTTGTGTATAAATGCTGTAACATGAGAATACTTTCAAAAAAAAATGCATACACTGGGGAAAATGAGTATTCCTCCTCTCACCGATGGTCATGAGCTTTGGGTCCTGACCGAAAGGACAAGATCTCGGATGCAAGCAGCTGAAAGGAGTTTCCTTCGAAGGTCGGCAGGGTGCACTCTTCTGGATGGGGTGAGGAGCTCTGACACCTAGAAGGAGCTCGGAGTAGAGCCGCTGGTCCTCCACATCAAGAGAAGTCAGCTGAGGTAGCTCGGGCATCTGTTTCGGATGCCTCCTGGACGCCTACCAAGTGAGGTGTTCCAGGCGTGTCCCACCGGGGGAGGCCTCTGGGAAGACCCAGGACACGCTGGAGGGACTTTGTCTCTCGGCTGGCCTGGAAATGCCTCAGGATCCCCCCGGAGGAAGTGTCTGGGATAAGGGAAGTCTGGGGTTCTCTCCTAAGACTGATGCAACTTGGCCCCGGAAAAGCGGCAGAGAATGAATGAATGAATGAATGAAAAGTCCTGTTCAACTCTCTGTGATCATCTCATCAGTTTTCATTCAGTTTCCCTGCGGCTTAGTCTCTTCACCAATCAGGGCTCACCACAGTAGAATGAACCGCCAAATTATCCAGCATGTATTTTACACATCGGATGCCTTCAAGCTGCAACCCATCAATAGGAAACACCCATTCACACTCAGTCACACACACATACACTACAGACAATTTAGCCTACCCAATTCACCTACTGTATAGTGCATATCTTTGGACTGTGGGGGAAACTGGAGCACCAGGAGGAAATCTGCACAAACATGGGGAGAACATGCAAACTCGAGGCTTAAACCAGCAACATGCTTGCTGTGAGGCGACAGTGCTACCCACTGCGCCACCCTCGTAAGTTTTACACATTTAAAATGTTTTTAAAATGGAGCCTGTTTGTAATAAAGAAAAGACAAAGGGCGCTTCAAGTAGGTGTGTGTGTGTGTGTGTGTGTGTGTGTTACGCGCTTTGTAATGGCATTTGTTTGTGTCTCATCATTGCAGAAAACAATGCATCATTTGCTGGACTCCACCACAAATATATCAAAGGTACTTGCTATATTTGACTCCTAAAATGAATCCTGATTCTGGTTCTGTTTCTAGTGGCCTAAGACTTGTGCGCAGTACTGTATATTAAACGTCCGTGTTTTAAGCTCTGCTGAGGTGTGTGTTTTCAGTAGTGTCCTCTTCGTCTTGCTCCTCCTCAGTGTCCGGCTCATGAATAAAGCCGTAGCGCCGATAGACTGATCCGTCCCGACTAGTGTAGACCACGTCCACTTCATCCCCGCTGTCCTCCGGCTCCGGGACACCGTGTGGCATCGGTCGAGGTCTGGGCTCTTCTCGGGCCACTCCGCTCAGCCGCTCATAGCTCCGTCTCCAGCATAATCTTTTTTTGGCTCTTGCCTGCACCAGGGCGAACACCACTAGCGCTAGCACCACAGCTAGAAGTAGAGCTGCGGGTAAGGCTGCGGATGCATGCTGGACTGCTTTGGACCTCAGAATAATGTCGTCCTGACTTTCATTTGGTACAGGCACTTCAAGACACAACGCTGTAAAAGAGAAAGAGAATGGCACTGAATTGACTTATTTATTGTAAAACCTCATTTACATAGTTTTTTAAAGTATTTTTCAAATACACCCCTGAACAAACTCTTAAGACCGGGGGAAACATCACCGGTAGATCATTATCGGATTGCAAGTACTACTTTAAAATACTCGAAGAAGACAGGGGTACAAAAGCCAAAACACAGAGAAGAGGCAGTTTATTGAGAAGGAATTTAAACTAATGGAAATTCATTTTTAGATGAAAATGTGTAGTGGAAACTTACAGCAGAAACAGCCGAGCACGTGACCCACGTGCAGAATGGGCCTTATTAGGATTTGACCTTGCAAGCAGTACAAACTAGATAGAACAGTGAACACACTTTGCTTCAGTGTCTCATTCTGTAGAAACTGTCGTCAGAATGGGCATTATTAGGATTTGACCTTGCAAGCAGTAAAAACCAGATAAAAGGGTGAATGCACTTGACTTCAGTGTCTCACTCTGCAGAAACTGTTGTTGCTGTATGACTGTGACCTTCTTTGCAAAGAATAAAACTTTGAAAAGACATTCAGAGTAAGACTTTGTTTCTTGACCACAGAGAGCGCCTCTTTTTAAACAAAATTGCCACTACAATTTGGTGTCAGAATAGTGGGATGTCTTGGAGGAACTTTTCCGGACCCTGCGGACGGTGACTGATCATCCTGGGACTTTGTGTCACAGCTCTGCCCCGCTCGATTGAGGGTTGAGGGGCCGACAGCAGGGCTCGGAGGGGAACCCCACTGACATCTGGCATTTAGCTAAGATCAAGACCTTACACAAGTGAGATCTGGCGCCTGACTAAGATCAAGACCTTTTTAACACGTTTGGCTTGCTAACTGCGATTTTACTCCCGGGAGGGGGTTGAAATCAGGGGGCTGTGCGATTTACTTCCGGAAGGAGGTTGAAATTGGGGGCCACAAAATCAGAGCTGGAAAGCTTAACTTTTCGATTTAAGGTGAAAAATCGAAATCTGTTGGAGACGTCCGACAGATTAATAGGTACCAAAAAAGTCCAGGGGAAGGATTGTTGCCAGCATGGGGAAGTCTCAAAGCAAAATAAGAAGATATGATACACCGATGTTTGTGGAACATGAAAAGACTTTGTTTCTTGACCACAGAGAGCGCCTCTTTAAAGAAAATTGCCACTACAAAACTCAAACAGGCTGTTTATCAGATGATCGAAAGTTTAGGACCATAGGCCAAAAAAACATGACAATAGCAGTGAAATGGTCAAAATGACTCCGTAGTGAGCAGTGGTGGAAGGAGTACTGAAAAATCATACTCAATTAAAAGTAGCATTACTTGCCTAAATGCAGTGCAAGTAGAGTGAAAGGATCTGTTGTAAATATTACTCAAAGTATAATTACTTTAAAAAGTACTGAATAGTAGTGAGTATTGCGCTGTAAAAAGCTGATGCATTTACATGTAATTTGTGTGTAAACGTAACCTTCTGTAGTGCATTTAGTTATTGCCCACAGGCACACAACATTACGAGACATTAATATTAAGTTAGATTTAGGTTGTGATGTCAGGTGACCAAAATTCAACATCTAGCCAGTCTAAAGACAATGCTATTTTATGTATTCTATTTTAATACTGATGTTTACTCGTCAGATAACGCTGGGTACGCTTTTATGACCGTTTACACTGTCAAAAGGCGTACCGAACCGTACCGTACCACTTTTTCGGGACCCTTTCGAAAGGGTCCCAAAAGGTGGAGCTACACGCGCAGCTGAACGCTATTGGTTTACAGAGATACGTCATTCGTAGACTCAACAAGCCAGAATGTAAACAAAGGACCCGCCATGTTTGAAATGCACAGCGAGAGATTACAGCGGAATTATGAATACATATTCAGCCATGGTCGATCCTGCAAACAAACCCTGTCGTCGTCATGATAAACCGCCACAAAGCCATGGAGAAGAGCAGATTCACCCTGTGCCGCGTAGTTTTTAACGAGCCAATCTGAAGCCCGAGTGGTTTCGCTTTCTTCCTTGCGCTCGCCGCCCGTCTCTATCTAAAATAACAAACTTCTTGAGCTGATGATAATAACATGCACTTGATTATTGACAAGCTTTTGGAAACCCGATCCTGTGAGAAGCTTACAAACGAGAGAGACACATTCAGAAAGAAAAGGACAAACGTGAGAGTGGGGCGCGGGAAAAAAGGCGAAGCCAATGAGCAGGTTATTTCTTCAGCAAGTGTTTTAATCTTCATCATCACCTTTTGGACTAATATGAACTGGGAATGATGGAATGACTCTCTAACGCCCTATTCACACGGGGCTTCAGCGTCAACGCTTGACAGAGGGCGTGTCTGAAGTTGGAGCTGAAACGATCGTCATAGAAGCGTCAGCCAATGAAATTTAGTCAGCAATAAGCCACTGTCTGAGCTGGTGTATTTGCATACAGCGATCTGATTGGCTGACGCTTCCGTCGGCGCTTAAAGTTGAGCTGGTTCCAACTTCTGCAGCGAGGAACGCTTCTGAAGCGGCGCCGACGGATCCACAATGCAGTTCGGCAACGCCTGACGTCATCCATTCAAAGTGAATGGGAAGCGTTGACGCTGACGCCCCGTGTGAATAGGGCGTTACAGAGGCTTCATGTGCTGCTGAAGATTACAGACACAGATGAGAGGTTTTCACTGACTGTAGGCTGTACTTTGTGTTGTTTTGAACCTAATTAGCGACGAAATGTCTGCTTTGTGTAGTTCTTCTGTAGCTGGTAACATCGGAGACTGTAAGGGTCTGTATGTGTTCATATGTTCATTTATTTATTTAATATAATTACAGACGTTACAGTAGGCTGTTTTGCACTGTCATTGATCTGCAGTTATAAACAACTGCTGTTTATAGAAAAGTTAGTAATAAACATTTATACACAAGTATTTGTGTGTAAAGCATCTGTTTTGTGAGAAGTGCTTTTCATATTATATGTGAACGACCTGTGCAGCTCTATTGTAGACATTTTCTCGAGCGAAAATGACGTCGACTGAAACTTTGTCATACACCACGCCCACCAAAAGGTTACCCTTGGCAGTGGAAACGCAAGCCTGATAAAGGTGACCCGTACCGACCCAAACTACCGTACTGTACCAGTCAGTGGAAACGAGCCATTAGTAGACCGACTGCTTAATATCTGCTCCTTTAACAGACATTTAACTGACTGTAAGAAGCTTTGCAAGTACATGGCCACTTACACTAACCCTAACCTAACAGTATGCTTATAATCTGAGAATTTGCTTCAATGTAACTTTTTTAAATTCAACAAACAGACCATCAAATGAAAGTGACCGAGGTGTTTTGTCGGGCAGGCATTGTGTATTGTAGCATTGCCCTGTTGAAAGATCCAGTCAATACTGCACAGACTGGAGGGCCCTCAGTCAAGAGGCATCCCCGCTGTAACATGGCCACATAACCAGCAGTTGTTAGTCGTCCCTCCACAAACTGATGCTCAATTTTACCATTGAAGGAAAAAGCACCCCAGATCATGATGGAGCCTTTAGAAGACGTCTCATGTGGAATCTCCTTGTCATGCTAGTATTGTTGGAAGCCATTAGGACCAAACAGGTTACTTTTTTTTTTTTTTTTTCTTCAGAGAAGAAAACTCTTCACCTATTCCCATTCTCTATAATACTACAAGCTTTAGTGGACTTTGTGATAATGGTGTCATTTATTATCTTATTTCTCACAATAGCCTGCTGTCATGAGTCAAGCCGTTCAGGTTTGGACAGATTATGAGTCAGATTTGTTTCATGTGAACTGATTTCTTAATAATACAATACAATAAATGAACCAAACCCACCAAACACATCATAAAGCAGACAAAAACATCTGACAGAGTTATGCAGTAGATTTGTTTAGTGAAGGGGCTGAGCTAACTTCGCTGATAATCCTCTCTATGGTGAAGCGAACCGCACAAAAGAGTCCAAATTAATCGCCAAATCAATTAGAGTCGCAAGTATTGACATTACAGTTCAATACAAGTTAAAAAGCTAACAATGATGTAGGGAAACACCCCGTATCTGTTCAGTTTGTGAATCAATCACACGGGTTTTGTTAAACAATATTAACGAGTCATTCAGGATTGCCTCAATGTTAGATCAGGCCACATCTCCTCCACCACCGTCACACTCAACACTGGTGTACCACAGGGCTGTGTGCTCAGCCCCTTCCTCTATTCCCATTTTACCATCGACTGTAGACCTGTGAACGGATTCAACACCATCAAATTCAAAATTGACACTACAGTGATTGGTCTAACCAGCAACAATGATAAGACGGCCTACAGGGAGGAGATACAGCATCTGGCCACTTGGTGCACCGACAATCTGCTTCTTAACACCAACAAGACCAAGCAGCTCATTGTGGACTTCAGGAAGGGACAAACAGGCACACAAGATCCCATCCACATCAATTGGATGGCGGTTGAGCCTGTCTCATCCGTCAAGTTCCTGGGGACCCACATCTCAAAGGACCTTTCCTGGACCACCAACACCTCCAGCCTGGTCAAAAAGGTTCGCCAGCGCCTATTCTTCTTAAGGCAACCTAAGAAGAACCAGCTTTCATCAGCCTTTATCAGTGAACTTCTACCGATGTACAATAGAAGGCATCCTGACCAGCTGCGTCACAGTCTGGTATGGAAGCTGCTCTGTTTCTTCTGGATGTCCTCTATAGCTGGCAGTGTGGTCCGTGTGATGCTTTGGGTAGTTTTCACCACCCGCTGCAGTGCCTTACGCAACACTGTCTGCACCGAGCACGCAGTATTCTTAGGGACACTTCTCACCCTGCTCACAGACTGCTCCCCCCGGACAAAAACCAGCAGACTGAGGAACAGCTTTTTCCCCCCGAGCTGTCCTTTTGAACTCTGCCCCTCACTGACTCTTTTGCCCCCCCAAATACACCCCACACTCTTCTCTAACTTTTACTCCTTACAATCACTGCACTGTTTAACATTTGCACAATTTAAAATCGCACACATTCATTGCACTGATTCACTGTACTCATCCGCTGCACATATACATTTGTAATTATATTTATCTATCTGCACACTTCTGTTCATTTCGGGCGCATATGTGACCAAAACGGTTGCAATTTCGAGACCTGAATTCCATGCAAATGTCAAAATGTCACCAAAATAGCAAAACACTTTCTGTAATTTTTGTGTAGGCTTGTGTTACAAAACTGTAAAAATATTTAAATATTAAATTTAAATATCTGCTTTACCCAAGTCACACAAGTGCCAATCTTGCATCTGACACATCTATAATGCATGTTTACAGATTGATATTTTTCTGCTCCCATAACGGTGTGGTTACTTATTTTGGGAAGTATAAACATGTTTCAATGCTCAGCAGTAAAGTAAAGTGTTCTCTAAATATCTAAATGAAGTATAAATGAGAGTGATACCTGAGCTGGAATCGCAGAGACAGCATTTTTGCTCCGTCTGTTCTGACTGGCAGCAGGGCAAACACTGGCTGTCGATGGCATGAAGCGCGAACCCTGGGCGGCAGGTGAGGCAGCTGCGGGGCCCGGCGGCAGAGCAGTGTTTACAGGACCCGTCGCAGGGTTCACAGATGCCCTGACAGCATTAAAAAAGACATGCGTCAAATGTTCGGTTTAGCCATAGCAGTGTTGTTAGAATAGGGTATATGCAGAAGGACTTTTATATTTCAGTAACCCAGTTCAAGAGCTTCAGGTGATCAGTATGCCATTACAAAAATCGCCACGCTAAAGGTTCAAGAAACCCTTAAGCACTTTCTTTGATTTCCTAGATAATTTTAAATCCATCTTCCAGGTTTAAAATCATTATTCAAGAGTTCACACTTAGCTATTGCTTGGTAATAGAGGCATGCTGTCATGGGAGAGAACCCTGAGCTCAGAGATACTTGAGCCCAGGGCTCCCATCTGGTCATATACTGCAGTGGTTCTCAAAGTGGGGGTCGGAACCCCCCAAGGGGTCGCAAGACAATGAAGGGGGCTCACCTGGGGCCTCATGTATCAACGCTGCGTACGCACATAAACTTTGCGTACGCCAGGGGTCCGTTCTTCGTACCTCGCTTAAATGATCTAAGATGATTTGGCAGATCCTGGATCTTTTAATCTTGATAACTGATCTCTCGCTAATTTGGTTCTTCAAACAAGTTCGCGAACCAGATTAGAATGTCTGGATAAACTGATCTGAGATCGCTGCGTGTGTTGTGAAGGACAGATCTATCGATCTTTGAAATCATGATCAGCAATGCAACGATTGGCTGACGGCACAGCAGCACAATGACATCATCTGATTAATATTCATTTATCCATGTGAGCAAAATTACATCAAATGAGCAGTAAACCGTTTGTTAAATGTGACACGCAATAACCTTCCACATTTGTTGTGAGCTGCAGGCTTTACACTTTCTTGTCAAGAGTATTGATCATGTATTTCAATGCATATCAGTGTATTTAGTTCTACATTTAGAAAATATTGTCTTTTTTTATAGTAGCCGGTTTTTAATCGAGGTAAAGAATAACTGGTTGTTTACAAAAGCATTTTGATATTGGTAAAGGCGTCTGCAACTTTTGTGAAGCATCAAATCACTATTAACTATCAAAACATGTTTATGACTGCATAAATGAATTATTGCTTTAAAAAAAGTCACATTCTGCATTTCTATCATACACAATTTGTACTAAAGTGATCTAAAACGTTCATATCAATAAGTTTTCTCTTTGCACCACCAGGTGGCAGTCTTTGTACTTTTATTTCGAGGGTGTAGATTGCATAAGTTTTATGTATAACTTTATTTATTTTATTAATGACTATAACTTTATATATATTTACTAACGATGAACTGAATGTGGGAATGTGCGCACCTCCATGCCAGCTTTATGGCTGGTGTACGCACATTTTTTGTGCGTGTCTGTTTTATTTCCATTGGCGACTCCTAGAGGCAGTTGTGTTAAATTGCACTCTACAAAGTGTCTTCTCAGCTTGTATGAGAGGGGTTCATTCGCATGTCTAGTATATAAGGTTTCCGTACCATACAGTTGACCATCCAAACATTAAAACGCAATTTGCATCAGTCGCCGGTTTTCCCAATGTAATCGGAGTGATCTACTGCACACACATTTCTATAAAGGCACCATGATCTGAGGATGAACTGGCATATGTGAATCAGAAACATTTCCATTCAATAAATGTGCAAACTCAATTTGATGCACAGACTTGTTAATGATTCCTACTTGTCTTTCTCATGATAAAGAGTATATAGGCAAAATCTGATATGTATCGGGGAAAAAAAGAATAAGTTCATCAGCCGCTGGATTCGAACCGAGCTCATGCTTGAACGTATCAAAACATGTTGCCACTGGTTTAGCGAGCAGCGCCACTTGGGCTGTTAAAACACTACAGAAGTTTTACACCTATAGATCTCAAGATTTATTTTTTAAATCTACTCAGTGCGATGTTCAGACCCAACTGCGTTAACCGCATCAGGTAATCTCTCCCCACTATATATAAACTCTCCCCACTCTATTTTTTCTTTTGTTATTAATTCAAGAGGACAAACTTGCAAAATAAAACGTTTTTTCTCCGGTCTACCTCCGAAAGCAGCACCTTCAATTCACATTCTGTTCAAAGTTTCTCTTTTTGCTTTCTTTTGACATTGCTTTTTCTTTGGGTTTTGCCAAAGTAGAGTCATTAGCATATTCATACGGGGGCGGAGGCAGGGAGGGGTTTTGTGCTCGTGCATGTTGCGCTCAGTTTCACGTTCATTCAGATGTACAAACAGAATATGCGTGAGATCTGGCGTACGCAATGTTTCATCCATCTGAATTTTTTCTGCGTACGCAGAATGTTTTACACGCAATGTTTTAGTATGATTTCCACGCAAGTCTTCGTACATGAGGCCCCTGGTGATTTTTTCCAAAAATCCTATTTATTTTTATTAAACCATAAAAATTACAATATTTTATCCAGAACCTTCTGAAGAGAAAAAAAAATAGCCGTTTATAGTTACGATGTACTATATAGTCACCATAGTAGCTTATAGTTACTAGTTCTATTGGATTGCGACCCCTGGGGTAATGACATTATATTAAAGACACCGTAATAGCAGCAGATTGATTTTATAACAGCAGGTTAAACTTTCTGGCACATTTACAGCACTCGCATACATCAAATTAAATGGTGGATAGACTTAGGACTATTGGTGTGTGTGCGCCTTTGCATGCAAGGTTTTTGTATTTATAACCACCTCATGGGATACTGGGGGTCGCGAGTCACTGGCATTGTTATTTTGGGGGTCATGGGCTGAAAAGTTTGGGAACCCCTGATACACTGTAGCATAGAAGAGGATCCAATGTCAGGTCGGTCTTGAGAGCTTCCTCTGATAAAGGAGGGATGGGGGATTCTTCAAAAACGAAGATAACCTGGGATATTTATTGAAAGCTTGGATTCATCTGATTTGGTTTATCGATGATGGTTGATGCGGGACCAGCCACGATTCTGATCATATGAGAAGACCCTGCTTCTTAATTTTTATTGACAGCATGTGCTTTCCAATGAGAGACCTGCCAAGCTGCGAGGCACGCAGTATTTAGGTGGTTGTGAAGGGTCGTATGTGTTTGATTCTATGATCCACTGGGTTTGTTGCATGTTTTTCCCTGCGATGCTGCCAGGGCCGATACAGCCACGCTGTTTGTGTGCAGCAAGCATTTTTGTTAGGAGAATTGGAGAATGTTGGACTTTGTCTTTTATCAGTTGAGTTTGTTACCATTCAGACACATCACCTATATCTTTGCTGTTGTGTTCGCACATGTTTAAAATCTCCAGATTAGCTGGATGGTTGGAATAGACAGTGGATAGCAGTACAGCAGGTCCCTTCCCTGTGTCTGCATTCAGACACAGGGATTCAGGAGAAGAGAAGTCCTCCTCGTGTATAGTGTTTATATAAACACAATTATCTCTATAATGATATAAATCGTCAGTAAACTATGACATTAAAATGAGTTAGGAAGTGTGTAGCCAGAAAGACGTTAAGAATACGGTCTGACCCTTTAGTCATGCAATGTTAGACTGCTTCAACACTGAAATGAATTTGAAATGTTGAGGCTAGGGTTATTTATCATATCCTGTAATGCAATGTTGCATCTATAAATGGTTTCATCATGGTTATTGCCTAATTCGAGTGGTTGCCAAATATCACGCATGAAGGTGACATTATTTTGCAAGTAAAAACATGTTATCTTTTTTAAAGGCTTCGGACGGTGCACAACGTTTCCTTATCAGTTATAAACAGGCTTGCATTCGTTACCACAGAGAAATGCTGGCTCACATTTCAATACAATTTTGCAAGAATGTGCAATGCAAATATTTTTCATACGGCAGTGTGTAAATGCGGTGCAAAATGGCCCCACTTACATCTTGTGAGTAATATCGGCTTTCCTCACAGCGAGGGTAACAAACCCCATCCTGCAGGACGCTGCCCCAGTCACACGACACACAACCCTGAGGAGTGTTATCTGAAAATCACACAGCGACATGTACAATAGACGACTGTAAGAGAATGTTATGCAAATGATAGCGATCTCATTTGTTTCCTTTTCCAACAAGTCAACACGCTATCAAAATGAACAAACAACATTTATTAAAATTCCAGCTTTTCAGAAAGTCTCCGTAAGCAATTAAAGATGGTCGTAGTTGCTTTTTGGTGCACATGTTATGAATGCACTGTACTTTAAATGGGCTTGGTGAGTACAGTAGCTCCAGTGAAGACGAGGCTTGTCATGCCACATGATGCAAACCTACTGTTATGGCTATGATTTGCTATTGGTTTACTGGCTAAGATTGTGAATTGAGCATTGAAACATGTTTGGTGTTGAATAAAGTTGCTAAGGGGTCTACTCTGAACTGGAAAGGCCAGTAGGCTGGTAAAGATGGCATCCATACAGAAGGCATATTTATTTTAAACGCACAGATCATGTTGAATTACATTTTTTGGCGACACTATTAAAACCTTTTTTATTTTTGCTAAATTCACCTTGTTTGCCATGTTTTCATCCGTATTTTTACAGTAGTGCTAGTGAGGTCAGCAGGGGGCGCTTAACCTGCAGTCTGTGTGAGTCCTAATGCCCTAGTATAGTGAAAGGGTACTGTAACTGAGGGGGGTGTGTGTTCAGTAAGTGAAGAGCGGAGAGTATGGGTGTAGCTAGGGCTGTGAATGGGAGGTGTAGGGAGCGGGTTGAGTTTGATTGGCAAGTGAAGAGCGTTATTGGGGGAGGGGGAGATATGTAACTCGAGTGGGTTCAGTAAGTGCAAAGGGGGTGGGGGTGTGGCTAGGGGTGCAATCACCAAGTAAAGGGCAAGGGGGTAGGGGCTTTGATCGATCAGTGAAGAGGTGGGAAGGTTGGGTGGGTGCGTTCAGTAAGTGTAAGGGGGGTGGCTGAGTTTGATCGGTAAGTGAAGAGCGGTGGGAGGGGTTAAGAATGCGATCGGTAATTAAAGAGCAGGAGAAGAAGAGTTTTGATAGGTAAGTGAATAGGTGCAGGGGGTTGTGATCAGTAAGTGAG
Organism: Danio rerio; assembly: GCF_052040795.2. Lineage (NCBI taxonomy): Eukaryota > Metazoa > Chordata > Actinopteri > Cypriniformes > Danionidae > Danio > Danio rerio. Next base: position 36,915,815 of record NC_141045.1, read on the forward strand.
GGGCAGGGGGGATGAATTGCCATCAATAACTGAAGGGTGTGTTTGTTTAGTAAGTGAAGAGAAAGGGGGAGTGGCTAGGGGCAGATTGGTAAGTGAAGGGGGGTTGAGTATGATCGGTAAGTAAAGAGCGGTGGGAGGGGTTTCGAGTGAGATTGATTAGTAAAGAGCAGGGGGGCTTTGATCACTAAGAGGTGGGGAGGGAGGTTTCGTTCGGTAAGCGAGGGGCGATAGGGGAGTGTGATCGGTAACTGAAGAGGGTGAGTGCGTTCAGTAAGTGAAGAGCAGGGAGTGGGGATGTGACTAGGTGTGCGATCGGTAAGTGAAGTGGGGGGGGGGGGGGGGTTGTGTTTGATCGGTAAGTGAAGAGGTGAGGAGTTGTGAGGGGTTAAGACAATGAAAATTTGGGGAGAGGGGGGTTGTGTTTGGTAAGTGAGGGGCGGGAGGGGAGTGCAATCGGTAACTAAAGAGGGGGAATATGTGTTTAGTAAGTGAAGAGCGGAGGGTGGGGGTGTGGCTGGGGGATCAGTAAGTAAAGAGTGAAGGGGGCTTTGATTTGCTTAGTGATGTGGTGGGAAAAAGGGGTTGAGTTGAGAGTACAATCGGTAAGTGAAGTAAGGTTGGGCAGGCCAGATTCATGATTGACCATCAAGCCACCAGAAAATGTCCTGGTGCTCTCCTGACTGCAGTAGAAACATGAACTGGACTTTCATGGTGGAAAAAGAACCACGGTAGTTTCTCTGGTTGCAACAACTTTCTGATGAAGTTACTATTTTGTTCTCAGAAAACTGTGCTTATTTATGCAAATTTTCAAATTTTCTGCAAAAAAATAACTGTACCATAAATCCTAATGATTGAGCTTTACTTGTATTGAACCCAGAATATACCCTTAAACTGCAAAGTTATTCACAATTGGAAGGTTAGTAAGTCAATTATCATTCTTCCAGGGAATACAGCTGAGCAACTTCTTTAGAATTACATGAGAACATCAATATATTTATCCAGGTATTACTTTAATACCTTATAGGTTAAGTCAACAAGTTGCATTTAAATGGTGTATCTATAGCATGCACTTTTCATTGGTACTGACTAGTCAAACAGAACAATATCCATCTGCCGGGAATAATAATCTGTGATCAAATAAGGGATGGTAATTAATAATGAACTGAGTTGACGTTGGCACCATAGAATCTGATAAGATGTGAGAACTATAATAACAGAAGCACCTGTGCAGGACTTGCAGCTGGTGTGGCACTGTCTGCAGCTGTGGCCACTCTCAAAAAAGCGCTGCGGACATTGATCCACACACTGCCTGGTGCCTTGCAGGTCCAACATTGTTGGTGTGCAAACCCTGCAGGCATCTGGTCCCGGGCCTGAGCACTGTACACAGGAGCTGTCGCACTTTTCACAGCGTTCCCCTGAGCTGTAGTACCTGAAGATGGAACATCAAGCTCAATACATGTTCTCTTGTAATTATATATGAAGACAACAGAGGAAGGAAAAAATTAGCTATTAGTAAGACTTCCTGAAATTTCTCATTGAATCACCACAAGTGGCTGTCACCATTCCTCAAGACCCTGACCCTGTCATTACTCCTCAAGACCCTTACCCTGTCACTACTCCTCAATACCCTGACCCTGTCACTACTCCTCAAGACCCTGACCCTGTCATTACTCCTCAAGACCCTGACCCTGTCACTACTCCTTAAGACCCTGACTTTGTCAATACTTCAAGACCCTGACCCTGTCATTACTCCTCAAGACCCTGACCCTGTCATTACTCCTCAAGACCCTGACCCTGTCACTACTCCTCAAGACCCTGACCCTGTCACTACTCCTCAAGACCCTGACCCTGTCACTACTCCTCAAGACCCTGACCCTGTCACTACTCCTCAAGACCCTGACCCTGTCACTACTCCTCAAGACCCTGACCCTGTCACTACTCCTCAAGACCCTGACCCTGTCACTACTCCTCAAGACCCTGACCCTGTCACTACTCCTCAAGACCCTGACCAATGTCACTACTCCTCAAGGCCCTGACCCTGTCATTATTCCTCAAGACCCTGACCCTGTCATTACTCCTCAAGACCCTGACCCTGTCATTATTCCTCAAGACCCTGACCCTGTCACTACTCCTCAAGACCCTGACCCTGTCACTACTCCTCAAGACCCTGACCCTGTCACTACTCCTCAAGACCCTGACCCTGTCATTACTCCTCAAGACCCTAACCCTGTCACTACTCCTTAAGGCCCTGACCCTTTCATCACTTACCAGGACCCTGACCCTGTCATTACTCCTCAATACCCCGACCCTGTCACTACTCCTTAAGACCCTGACTCTGTCATTACTCCTCAAGACCCTGACCCTGTCATTACTCCTCAAGACCCTGTCACTACTCCTCAAGACCCTGACCCTGTCACTACTCCTCAAGACCCTGACCCTGTCACTACTCCTCAAGACCCTGACCCTGTCACTACTCCTCAAGACCCTGACTCTGTCCCTATTTCTCAAGACCCTGACCCTGTCACTGCTCCTCAAGACCCTGACCCTGTCACTACTCCTCAAGACCCTGACCATTGTCACTACTCCTCAAGACCCTGACCCTGTCTCTATTCCTCAAGAACCTGACCCTGGCTCCTGACTACACACTTTAAGAACCTTAGAAGAGAAAGAGGGAGATAGAGAAAAAGATAGAGTGAGATGTTCTTACCCTGTGGGACAGTGAATAACGCAGAGATGAGAGAGAAGATGAAGGTATCCTGGTGCACAGCTCAGACAGTCTCTGGGAGATGCTCCAGTACAGGTGCCACACACATGATCACAGGGCATACAGAAACCCAGCTCTACCCCGTCAGCCTCCTCATGGGCACTGTAAGTTCCTGCTGGACATTTGCTCACACATGAACCATCTGGAACATAAATGCATTCCCAACATTAGGTAGATCTTCTGCAACAAAGCATTTCAGATCTAACAATGTAATTTAAAGGCTAACCTTCAAGTACCAGCAAATTAAAAAAAACATCAAAATCAATAAAGTTTTCATAGCAGTAAATAAAGTGGCATTCATTCATACTGTTGAGAAAGTTGGGCAGGGCACAGGTTTGGCAGTCAAAGGGTCCAGGGCCTTCACAGGACTGGCAGAGCCGATGGCATGCTTGGCAAGTGAACTGGTTGTTTTGTAGGAATGTTCTGGGAGGGCAGTCTGAATCCCCAGTTACCCCACACATCATGGTGTTAGGATCCAGAACCAGTCCTTTTCCACACTGCAGACACTGGGTGGGCTCTGGACCCTCACAAAGCGCACAGGTCTGGTGACATTCTGTGGTGTCAAAAATGGGCTGTATAAGTCAATCTGGTTACATATGTTCACATATCAGTCACATTTATCTACATACATTCAAATTATTTCACATATAAAAAGCCAGTATACGCCAGTTTTAGCATGAATGGCACATGAAAACTGAAGCAGGCTTATTACAGTTGTAATTTTCATCAACCAAGGTTATACAAATATATAAATAAATACCTAAAATTTAAATCTCTTATGTTAGAATATAACTACAGCTAATACTTCACCCTGACATTCTTTATCAGAGGTCTGGTAATAAGTGCCTCCTGGGCACATTTCCAAGCAGGTGCCTTCATAGAGTTTTGGTGTGAGGACAGAGCAGGTCTCGCAGTCATCAGAAAGAGGACCAGAGCATGTGGCACAGGTGGCATGGCAGCTCACACACACCCCCTGATCCAAGTCTTCAAAGTAACCCTTCGGACAGACGGCCTTGCACGCCCCGTTTAAGAGCAAATAGAGGAAACTGCACTCTGAAAGCAAATAGATACACGATATATTTGTTCTTTATGAAGTGATTGTAATCTTTCCACTGAAGGTAATCAAAACGTGTTACTACTGCTATGTAAACAAGAATAAATAGTACACAATATAATAACAGGGATGAATTCAGTGTAACACTTAAGTACAGACTAATTCTGACTATTAATTAGTTACTTATTCGTATGCTTATTATTAAGATACAAGCTGTTTTAGTATGTATAAAGTACATATTCTGCATGATCTTATTCTACATGCTTAATTCTACCCAATACCTAAAGCCCACTGCTACTAACGATCAACAAAGACTACAGAATACACAAGACATGTCATTTGTATTGTTTTGAATGGAGAAAAGTATAACAATCAATATGGCTAATAAAGCCGGCCTTCTAGTACAGGAGCCAATCATCGATCGCTATATGGCGAATAAAGCCCACCTTCTAGAACAGGAGCCAATCGTTGATCGCTATATGATGAATAAAGCCCGCTTTCTTGTACATGAGCCAATTGTTGATCACTATATGGTGAATAAAGCTCGCCTTCTAGTACAAGAGCCAATCGTTGATCGCTATATGGCGAATAAAGCCCGCCTTCTAGTACAAGAGCAAATCGTTGATCCCTATATGGCGAATAAAGCCCGCCTTCTAGTACAGGAGCCAATCGTCGATCGCTATATGGCGAATAAAGCCCGCCTTCTAGTACAGGAGCCAATCGTCGATTGCTATGTCGAATAAAGTCTGTTTTTCTACTACTGGAGCCAATGGCTATATGGCGAATAAAGCCCACCTTCTAGTACAGGAGCCAATCATCGATCGCTATATGGCGAATAAAGCCCGCCTTCTAGTACAGGAGCCAATCGTCGATTGCTATGTCGAATAAAGTCCGTTTTTCTACTACTGGAGCCAATGGCTATATGGCGAATAAAGCCCGCCTTCTAGTACAGGAGCCAATCATCGATCGCTATATGGCAAATAAAGCCCGCCTTCTAGTATTGTAGCTGATCATATATCGCTATATGGCAAAAAAAAGCCCACCTTCTAGTACGAGAGACAATCGTCGATCGCAATATGGCGAATAAAGCCCGCCTTCTAGTAGAAGAGCCAATCGTCGATCTCTCTATATTGCAAATAAAGCCTGCCTTGTACAGGAGCCAATCGTCGATCGCTATATGGCGAATAAAGCCCGCCTTCTAGTAGAAGAGCCAATCGTCTATCGCTATATGGCGAATAAAGCCCGCCTTCTAGTACAAGAGCCAATTGTCGATCGCTATCTGGCGAATAAATGAAATTCAATCGTAAGCTTGGCAAGTAGTTTTGGAGAGTTTAATGTTTCCCCATTCAGACAGAATGCTCAAGCATACTGCCCGAGAGGTGTTTCAAAGATGGCCACCGAGTGAAATGACTTGTTTAAAGAGACTTTGCTATTAAGAAGCAGCAAATTAGTAATTTATTGTGGTAAAATGGTTTGATAATAGCGAGAATTGTACCTTAAAATAAAGATTGACTGAATTCAGTATTAATTCTGTTTCAAATTCGATCTCTGCAATAATAAATTCTCACTCGTGCAGGTGGAGAAATCTGTGCAGGCATCACAGTGAGGAGCACAGCGTCTGCATGTGCCGTCTTCTGCCACGTAGCTCATGGGGGCGCAGCTCTGGCGGCACTGCCCATTGGCCAGATGAAGACCCTCTCGACACGAAAGGCACTCTGTGCTTGTGCCATCACAGGTCAGACAGAGTCCATCACAGGGTTCACATGTCCCCATTTCTGTCTCAAAATAACCTCTGCAAGAAAAACCAAAAGATACAAACTACTTTAAAAAGGGCAGGAGCTCTCTCATTCTCACTTTTAATTTAAGTTGAGATTACGTCAAACATAGAATAAGGAATGCACATTTCAGAGCACTGCACAGGATCTTTAAAGATTCATTTGGAAACCCCTAATTTGGAGGAATTTCAGGTCGAAACGCAACCAGAATGATGTATAGAAACTCAAACAACCAACTCCTCTCTTCTATTGTAAAAACTAAAGTACACTACCTGACAAAAGTCTTGTTTCTTATCTAAGTTTTAAAAACGACAAACAATAACTTGACTTCTTGTTGATCATTTGGTATCAGAAGTGGCTTATACGAAAGGCAAAGGCCTCTAGATGACTCTTATTTGACCACAATAAAAAAGGATCATGCCTTTAATTTTTAATTAATTAGGACAGTAAGGTCTGATTTTGCTTAGACAGAAGTCTTGTCACTGAACAGAAATAATGTCCAATATAGAATATAAAGTCCTGCTGCAGTGGAGACAGAATGAATACTGTGTCTGACTCCATCATGAGCTTGGAGGACTGCATCCATACATCTCTGACTCAAATCACTTAATAATAGTCATCTGGAATAACAAAGAAAGCGCCCAGAGTTCATCAAGATCCTTTAGATTCATCTTCAATGCCTTCTCCTTCATTTTACCCCAGACATGCTCAATAATGTTCAAGTCTGGTGACTGGGCTGGCCAATCCTGCAGCAGATTGACCTTCTTTGCTTTTTAGAGCTTTGATGTGGAGGCTGAAGTATGAGAAGGAGCGCTATCCTGCTGGAGAATTTGCCTTCTCCTGTGGTTTGTAATGTAACGGGCAGCACAAATGATTGATCTCTCAGGCTGTTGATGTTGCAGATCTCTCGCACGCCCCCATACTGAATGGAACCATGATTTCTTCTTCACCGAACTTGACTGATTTCTGTGAGAATCTTGGGTCCATGCTGGTTCCAGTAGGTCTTCTGCAGTGTTTGGGATGCAGTTTAACAGATGATTCATTCTGCCACTTTTCCAAATGATCAACTAGAAGTCAAGTTTTTTGCATTTAGTCATTTAGCAGACGCCTTTCTGCAAAGTGACTTACAAATGAGGACAAGGAAGCAATTCACACAACTATAAGAGCAACAATGAATAAGTGCTGTAGGCAAGTTTCAGGTGTGTAAAGTCTAAGAAGGAAAGCATTAGTAATGTGAGAAATTATTATTATTATCATTTTTTTTGTACAGTTAGTGGTATAGCTAGAGAGGCAATTGCAGATTAGGAAGTGAAGTTATTATATGTTGCTCTTAAAACTGGGATCAACAACAAGAGATTTGTCAGGTAGCATATGCCTTTCTTGTTTTTTTTTCCGTGTTTATGATGTGGATATCATAATTGCAAGATTTTCACAATTTCACAATTCAAATTTGTTAAATATTCAACAAATACAATAAAATAAAATAATTTGATCTGTGAATAAATTAATCAACAGAAGATGAATTGGTGATCTCTCTATACAGACATTTCAAATATAGTTGAAGTCAGAATTATTAGCCCCCTTTTGAACTTTTTTTTTTTTTTTTTTTTTTCTCAAATTTCTTATTTCCCAAATGATGTTTAACAGAGCAAGGAAATTTTCACAGTATGTCTGATAATATTTTTGTCTTCTGGAGAAAGTCTTATTTGTTTTATTTTGGCTAGAATAAAAGCAGTTTTCAATTTTTTTAACACCATTTAAAGGACAAAGTTATTAGCCCACTTTAAGGTAAACTTTTTTTCCGATAGTCTACAGAACAAACCATCGCTATACAATAGCTTGCCTAATTACCCTAACTTGAACAGTTAACCTTGTTAAGGCTTAAAATGTCACTTTTTAAGCTGTATAGAAGTCTTAAACAATATCTAGTCAAATATTATTTACTGTCATCGTGACATAGATCAAATAAATCAGTTATTAGAAATGAGTTAATAAACTATCTTGATTAAAAATGTGTTGAAAAAAATCTGCTCTCTGTTAAACAGAAATTTGGGAAAAAATAAACAGGGGCTCTAATAATTCAGGTTGGCTAATAATTCTGACTTTAACTTTAGATCAATCACTCATTTCATCAGTGTTTATCAGTTATTCATTTTTTTCCAGCACCGTCTGACAGCATTTCGTATGGTCTAACTCTAGTTTGACACTGGCTTTACTCTTCTCCCATTTAGTAAAAATGTAAGCTGTCTCTGAGTGAGAGATAAAGAGCGCCACCTTCTGGCACCAGCAAATAATTCCTTTTTCACTTAAACTCAAAGGAACAGTTTTAAAGTTTAAGTTTGTAATTTAGGCTGTAATGCAATCACACAACATTGTTCGGATATTATTGAAATTTTACTGCAAAATCAGGATGTTTTAGTCCCTTTTTTAGGGCAGAGTTTTTAAGCAGTTTTTAAATTTAGCTTTTTTTTCAGTTTTGTCACAAAAAAACAAAGGATGTTAATTGTATCTGAGCTTCATGATCTGCACAATATTGCAATGAGATTGTCAAAGTATTATTCTATATATCCTGATGGATAAAGGGACTAAGCCGAAAAGAAAATGAATGAATGAATGAATGAATGAATGTATAAGTGTGGTGTGAATGGTTTGTTTCAGAATCAGAGACTCACTCTAATTATTTATTAATTTAACTCAATTATCATTTAATTATTATATTTTTATTATTTATTTGTATATTTAACTCAAATATTGTCCTTTAATTATTATATTTTTATTATTTATTTGTATATTTAACTCAAATATTGTCCTTTAATTATTTTATTTTTATTATTTTTGTATATTTAACTCAAATATTGTCATTTAATTATTATATTTTTATTACTTATTTGTATATTTAACTCCAATATTGTCCTTTTAATTATTATATTTTTACTATTTATTTGTATATTTAACTCAAATTGTCCTTTAATTATTATATATTTATTATTTATTTGTATATTTAACTCAAATGTTGTCATTTAATTATTATATTGTTATTATTTATTTAACTTAATTATTGTCATTTATTTAATAATATTTTTATTTTAAAAAATTATTTATATTTTTAACTCATTTACTGTCATTCATTATTATTTTTATTTTTTATTTTTATTTTTTTGTTATTTATTTGTTTAACTCCATTATTGTCATTTAATTATTATTTTTTATTATTGGTTATTTAACTCAATTATTGTCATTATTTATTATATTTTTATTATTTATTAATTTTTTTAACTTAGTGTTTTATTTATTTATTTATTATTTTTATTAATTATTTATTTATTTATTTATCTCCAATTATTGTCATTTATTTTATATATATCCTATATATCCTGATGAATAAAGGGACTAAGCCGAAAAGTGAATGAATGAATGAACGAACGAACGAACGAACGAACGAACGAATTAATGAATGAATGTATGGATGGTAAGTGTAGTGTGAATGGTCTGTTTCAGAATCAGAGACTCACTCTGGACACTCTGACCAGCAGTTTCCCTGCAGCAGGTAGAGCTGATAGGAGTCGCTCTTACAGGTCAAACACTCGTCTGCGCTCTGGCAGAGCTCGCAGTTCTCAGCGCACCGTTCACACTGCAAACTAGAGCTGTTGCCATAAAAACCCAGCGGACATCCATCCACACACACCGACTCCTGCTCCAGCATGAACCCTGAAGGAAACACACATTATTCACACATATCATTCATTTTCTTTTCGGCTTAGTCTCTTTATTAATCTGGGGTCGCCACAGCGGAATGAACCGCCAACTTACCCAGCATATGTTTTATGTTTCCAGCCTCAACCCAATACTGGGAAACATCCATACACACTCATTCACACACATACACTACAGACAATTTTAGCTTACCCAATTCCCCTATAGCGCATGTGCTTGGACAAGGAGAGCAACACAAGGAGAACAAGCAAACTCCACACAGAAATGCTAACTGGCCCGGCTGAGGCTCGAATCAGCGACCTTCTTGTTGTGCTGAATATATTATTTTAATTATATTATGCAGAATATATTATGCTGACCTATATTTAATCAAATGTTAAATGTATAATATATTCTGAATATGTAATATTATTTGCTGTTAATTAAATTCTAAATTATATTTTTCTTTTGGTGCTAGAATATATCGATAACACATCACAGCCAGAAACATCACAATATTTTGTCCCACCCCAATCTACAGTGTTTGTCACTCTGTTCATCAGGTGTGAGGAGAGGAAAGCTAACCTATACGTTACCGGAAGCACAGGAGATGCAGTTCTGGGCCGCCGGGCCGAAACATGTGGAGCAGGAGACGTCACAGTACCGGCAGGAGCGGCTTTCCCCTTTACAGTAAGAACAAATATAACATACTGTCAACTTATTTAACCCCCTGTGCATATACTGTAGTGCAAACTGACTTCCTTTCATTGTGTTCTGGAAGAAAACATTCTCTGAATTAAACCACTGTAAAGATATATCAGATCAATTTATTTATTTATTTTTATTTAGTAACACTTTACTTGAGGATGTGTTCATAAGACACCTTTATAATTACGATTATGATTCATCATTAATGTGCTAAATTGAATGAACTAAATTATTGTCTCTTATTTATTATTTTTTATTATTCATTTTTTATTATTCATTTTTTTATTTTACTCCATTATTGTTATTCAGTTATTATATATTTATTATTTATTTAACGAAATTATTGTCAATTAGTTATTTATTTAATTAAATTATTGTCATTTATTTATTATTGTTTTTATTATTTATTTATTTAACTCAATTACTGTCTTATTATTATTATTATTATTATTATTATTATTATTATTATTATTTATTTAACTCAATTGTTGTCATTTATTATTATTATTATTATTATTATTATTATTCATTTAACTTATTATCATTTATTTCTTATTATTTTTTAGAGATTTTATTATTTATTTATTTAACTCCATTATTGTCATTTAATTATGTTTTTTATTTATTTATTTACTTACCTCAATTACTGTCATTTATTATTATTATTATTATTTATTTAGTTATTTGTTTAACTCCATTACTGTCATTTAATTATTATTTTTATTATTAATTATTTATTCAACGCTATTGTCATTATTTATAATAATTTTTTAATAATTATAATTTTTTTATTTAACTTATTATTATTTTTTATTTTTTTAACTTCAATTATTGTCATTTATTATTATTTTATTTATTTATCTAACTCAATTTGTCGTTTATTTATCATTATTATTTTATTATTTATTTATTTAACTAAATTTGGTATTTTTTTATAATTTTTTTATTATTTATTTAACTCAATTGTTGTCATTTAATTATTATTTTTATTATTGATTATTTATTTATTTATTTATTTATTTAACTCAATTATTTGCATTAATTTTTTTAATATAGATTTTTTTATTAACTCAATTGTTGTCATTTATTTGTTATTATTTTTATTATTTATGTATTTAACTCAATTATTGTCATTTATTTATTTATTTTGTATGTATTTAACTCGTTATTTAGGTTGAATGTCTCAAGATACACACCAGTAATGTGCATTTCTAAAGTATTTTTTTTTTTTTTTTTAAATAAAAGCTGCTTAATTATCCAAATCTATCTCAGGCCTAGTCCTGTCTGTGAAAATGCACGTCTTTACGTTTAAGTGTAGTACTCTCAGATGTCCAGCTGATGGCAGCACTACACCAACATTAATAGGCGTCAGCAATTATCAAGTTTCTTTTTGTTTATTACTTTATTATTCAATTCAAGTTCATTTGTAATTATTGTTTCAAAGCAGCTTTATGAAAGGTGCACGAAAAAGTCACGGTTATTAGTTACCATTACTTTATTAATTACTAATAACTTTTACTAATTAACTAGTGGCAAATAGCTTTACCGGTGTTATAAATAGCTTTTAATAGCTTTTTAACAGTTATTATATATAAACATAGACATCACCTATATACTATATAGATGCAGGCTATGTGTACATGTTCAATGAAGTGTATTAAGTGTGTATGTTGTCATGTTCTTGTCTGAAATGGCAGGGGTCTCACCGTCGAGGTATTGTCCCGGCGGACAGCTAATGAGCGGGCACTTTCCATACAGCGGGCGAATGGAGCCACTGCATCGCTCACAGTCTCGGGGCCCGGGGCCACGGCAGGACAGACAGGAGCGGTGACAGGCCTGACAGCGCCAGCCTCTGACGTCTTTATAGGAGCCGGCGGGACACTCTTTCACACAGGTGCCGTCTGACAGACACACAACAACAATTACAGTTACTGTAGCATCACTATCATCAGTATTTATCACACACAAACATCAACAATAAGGACTGTTTACAGCACGGGTGTCAATTCCAGTTCCTGGAGGGCTGCAATCCTGCAGTTTAGTTTTAACCCTATTTAAAGACACCTGATTAAACTAACTAAGTTCTTCAGGCTTGTTTTAAACCTATAGGTAAGTGTGTTGGAGTAGGGTTGGAACTAAGCTGAGCTGCAGCCCTCTAGGAACTGGAATTGACACCTGTGGTTTACAGCATACAGAAACACTCGAGCACTGACGATTTCTGTAATATTAGCGGTGTTGTGGTTTTGTTGCTGGTCAAATATGGATAAATATCACTGTTGGGTTAAAAAAAAAAAAAAAAAAGGTCATTCTTTTATTTTCCTTCGGCTTAGTCCCTTATTTATCAGGGGTTGCCACAGCGGAATGAACCACCAACTATTTCAGCATATGTTTTACGCAGTGGAAGCCCTTCCAGCTGCAACCAAGTACTGGGAAACATACACACACACACACACACACACACACACACACACACACACACACACTCACTCATACACTACTGCCAATTTAGCTTATTCAGTTCCCCTATAGCACATGTGTTTGGACTGTGGGGGAAACGGGAGCACACGGAGGAAACCCTCACCGACACGGGGAGAACATGCAAACTCCACACAGAAAAGCTAACTGATCCTGCCGGGACTCAGCGACCTTCATGCTGTGAGGCGATTGTGCCTTAATTATGCCTTTTTGATGAGTTTAAGTTACTTCCGTATTAGCTTCACGAGGGAGAGCAGGGTGTTGCCGCTTAGTTTTAACTTGATGTTGAGTCAAATATGGACAAACACAGGCATTTTTAGAGTGTACGAACCAATTCACAGCACTAACCTGCACACATTTTGCATTAACCTCATTTGCATCAATCTATTTCCTATTCAAATGAGTGAGATAGTGCTGCTGTGCACAAAATATCCTTTCCCTGAAGCCGCTATGCTGACGCAGGCATTTTAGCCCCACCCTCTTTTGAAAAGAGCACAATCTCATTTGAATTTAAAGAGACAGTCACCAAAGCACCACGATTAGTATCAAAGCTGAAAAGGGGCAGTTTCAGAGAGTTATAAAACATTATTAGTGTGGTATTTTGAAATGAAACTTCACTATACACACTCTTGAGCACAGGTGTCAAACTCGGTTCCAAAAGGGCCGCAGCTCTGCACAATTTAGTTCCAACCCTAATTAAACACACCTGATCAAACTAATTGAGTCCTTCAGGCTTGTTTGAAACCTACAGGTAAGTGTGTTGGAGCAGGGTTGGAACTAAACTGTGCAGGGCTGCGGCCCTCCAGGAATTGAGTTTGACACCCCTGCTCTAGAGATATCAAAGACTTCTGTACATGCTGTAAAAACTTTCAACCCGATGCATCCAGTGTTTTTATATATATATATATATATATATATATATATATATATATATATATATATATATATATATATATATATATATATATATATATATATATATATATATGTATATATATATATATATATATATGTATATATATATATATATATGTATATATATATATATATATATACATATATATATATATGTATATATATATATATATATATATATGTATATATATATATATATATATATATATATATATATATATATATATGTATATATGTATATATATATATGTATATATATATATATATATATATGTATATATATATATGTATATGTAGGTAGAATTAATATATGGGTAATATGAGTAATTAGTCAAATACATAATTAATCATTATGCAAATATTTCATACTGTTACACCTCTACACCAAACCATGCAAAGTAATGCGGCTAAAACAGACTGTCCTGCTTTAAATGACGGCAAAAGTTGTTTTTAAATTAAATGAAGGAGATATTCAGCAAAGTGTCACCAGTTTTATTATATAATAATGTTAAAAATCGTATCTAAGCTAAGTATTCATTTGTGTGTGGTTTTTAATTGTATATTTATTAACCCTTGTGTACTGTTCAGATTGACTCCCCTTTCGTTGTGTTCGGGGCTGTTTTTGCCCCATTGACTTCCATTATAACTGCATTTTTTGATTGCAAAGCCATGACAGCATATAATCATGCATGCTTGATTGTTGCTGGTTTTCCCTGTTGGTAAGAAGTCTAAAGTGTCATATTTATTGTTTATCGTCAGTTGGCATTATTAACCCTTTAGATAGGCCTCTGCAAACAAGTTTCCGACTTTACATGGGGTAAAACAGCAGATTATAGTGCGAGTGTGCAGATATACACTTACTATGTTTACTACTGTTCGTTCTGAGAGTTAAGTTGCTTGTTATATTTTCAAACTTATCAAGGTAAGTGCGCAAAGGTCTCTTACACACACACACACACACACACACACACACACACACATAAAAGCCATAAACTAAGCTTTTTTTGCACTGCAACTGATGATCAACAGTAAAAGTCTGAAATTTTACCTCTTCCCAACAGGGAAGACCACCAACAATCAAGAATGCATGATTTAATGCTGTCGTAGCTTTACAATCAACAAAATGTGATCATAATGCAAGTCAATGGGGCAAAATCAGCCCCAAACACAATGAAAGGGGAGTCAATTTGAGTGTGGTGTTTGAGTTTTTGAAAAATTTCAAAGCATTTTCCCAAAATATGTGTCAAAATAAGATTTGTCACCAAAAATGATTCCATTTGCTGAAACCCAGAGTAAATCGTGGACAAATTAAGACTCAAAATCCACCCAAAGGGGATGAAAACATCCTCAACAACACACGATTTAATAATGTTTTTGCATGAAAATGCCATTAAATAACAATATATATAATATGATATTAAAGGGTCTAAAACGGCAATGGCTATGAGACAGGAAAAGCAGCAGCCAGTTCACGCACTGTTGAGGAAGTATCCGGTCTGACAGGTGAGACACAGCGATTCGCTCCTGCAGTCCACACAGGGCTCCACACAGGCGATACACAGGCCTCGAGCGCGCTCCTCGAAACTCCTCTGCGGACAGTGCTGACGACACTGCTGTCTGTATCTAAACACAAAACACAACCGTCACACACTCCACAGAAACATTCACTGCTGCAGCGTCTAGGAGCAGAGCAGGATTTCAGCGTTCTGCAGAACACACACAATCCAGTATAGAACACAGTTAATAGAGTTCCTAATGTGGCTCTTTCATGTGAACGGCATTATCTTTACACTTTTATTTTGACAGGTTTGTGTTGTTGTCTGAATGTGCTAAGATGGATAGATAGACAGATAGATAAATAGATAGATAGATAGACAGACAGACAGACGGATAGATACAGACGGATAGATACAGACGGATACAGACAGATAGATATAGATAGATATAGATGGATGGATGGATGGATGGAAGGACGGATGGATTTATGGATGGATAGATGGATAGATGGACGGATGGATGGATAGATAGATGGACGAATGGATAGACGGATAGATGGATGGATGAATAGATAGACGGATAGATACATAAACGGATGGATGGATGGATGGATGGATGGATGGATGGATGGATGGATGGATGGATGGATGGATGGACGGGTGGGTGGGTGGTTATGTAGATAGATGGATGGATGGATAGGCAAATAGACAGATGGATGGATGGATGGACGGATAGATAGATAGATAGATAGATAGATAGATAGATAGATAGATAGATAGATAGATAGATAGATAGATAGATAGATAGATAGATAGATAGATAGATAGATAGATAGATAGATAGATGGATAGATAGATGGATAGATAGATGGATAGATAGATAGATAGATAGATGGATGGATGGATGGATGGATGGATGGATGGATGGACGGGTGGGTGGTTATGTAGATAGATGGATGGATGGATAGGCAAATAGACAGATGGATGGATGGATGGACGGATAGATAGATAGATAGATAGATAGATAGATAGATAGATAGATAGATGGATAGATAGATGGATAGATAGATGGATAGATAGATGGATAGATGGATGGATGGATGGATGGATGGACAGATAGATGGACAGACGGATGGATGGATAGATAGATGGATGGATGGACGGATAGATGGATGGACGGATAGATGGATGGACGGATAGATGGATGGATGGACGGATAGATGGATGGATGGACGGATAGATGGATGGATGGACGGATAGATGGATGGATGGACGGATAGATGGATGGACGGATAGATGGATGGACGGATAGATAGACGGACGGATAGATAGACGGACAGATGGATGGACGGATACATGGATGGACGGATAGATAGACGGATAGATAGATAGATAGATAGATAGATAGATAGATAGATAGATAGATAGATAGATAGATAGACGGATAGAGGGATAGATAGATAGACGGATAGAGGGATAGACGATGGATGGATGGATGGATGCGAACAGACGGATGGAGTTAGAATTTTTTTTTTTCTTGTTTAATATTTCCCAAATGATGTTTAACAGATTCAGGAAATTTTCACAGTATGTCTGATAATATATTTTCTTCTGGAGAAAGTCTCATTTGTTTTATTTAGGCTAGAATTAAAGCAGTTTTTATTTTATTATACCATTAAGCCCACTTAAGCAATATTTTTTTTTTCGACAGTCTGGCTAACAAAGCATTTGGAGCAGCTTCACAGCACTTTTAGCCTTTGTAGACTGACTTTACAATCAAAGCATGAGGGATATAATGAAGACTGAGAGACTGTAGGAGCTCCAGGCTAGAGGAGTAACCCGAGAACTAAACCACAGCAGAGAAATGAACACCATCCCAAAACCACACACACACTCAAAAAAACAAAACAAAAAGACATTTGATGTTTCAGCTCATTTTAAATAAGATTTAACAAACAACACAATTCTTAAGTTTTTTTTTTTTTTTAGACAACTTATTTGTTTTATGTCCAATCAACTTGAATTTGTAAAAACAAATAATTGAACTCCTTTGTTGTCTCAACACAAATCGATTGTGTGGAACCCAGCATTTTTACAGTGCTTTTATTTTTATTTTTTATAAAATTAGCTTTTATTCTAGCCTAAATAAAACAAATAAGACTTTCTCCAGAAGATGAAACATTGTAGGAAATACTGTGAGATTGTTATTATATCATTATAGGAGATGCTGTCCTTGCTCTGTTAAACATCATTTGGGGAATATTTATATCACAGGAGGGTGAATAATTTTGATTCAACTCTAAACATTTTTATTTTTATACCCACTATTGGTTGTGAAGAGCGTGGCGGACAGACTGTCCCGTCTGAGACTCAGCGGTGCCTCGCTTTAGTACTCAAGAATTAAACAAGATGTTTGAGCGCGACCGCAGACAACCGATGCCATGACAACAGCACTGGCTCAAAGAAAGCACGAGGAATGTTCAGCGGATTAGCACTGCTCTTTTCCTCTCTGAGTGGACATTCATTAGTCAGGACTCGCTACGAGACACAGAGTCCTTCAGCTTCATCCCGAAACGGGGCTCAAATTAGCGAAAAACTCATAAGAGGAGCCTCTATGCGGAGCTCAGGTAACCGGCTGTGAGACTCGACCCGAAGTGAAATCTGATGCACGCACTAGCTGGAGGCCAAAACACACAATCAAACCTCTGTTCTGGCACTCTGGAATGAGCTTCAGATGAGCTGTGTGAAATCAAACCGTGCGACGTTTATTTTGCTAGCGCACATTATTGCGTTTAAAGGGGCGGTCCTTCTGTGATTATCAGATTGCCGCTTCAGCCAAAACATTCTTAGCCACGCCCCTCATACTGTTAGTTTGCTATGAGTGAATGATGCGTAAAAAGAAGGCCCCGCCTTCCTACTTAATATTCATTTTCGGTTGGAAGCACATCAACATACTTTGAGTCCACATCAAGCTGTGACTGTTCTTTTATTTTTCATATTGTAATGCAGTTACTAGGGAAACGGAATATTAAATGAGAAAACAGTGGGCGTGGCTCTTTTTTTTCTACTGCGAGCTGATTGGATGTAGTATAGACATTTCAAGCTGAGGTCACACTTGACTTTTCTTCCCATAGACTTCCATTCATACGCACGCAAATACGTCAGACCGGAAACGCAGGGTCATGCGTTAAATTTCGCAGGTCGATCCAATGCAAAGTTCAAGCTTGGTGAACTCTAACCTGCGAAATCGCGTCACTTGAGACCAATCGAGAATCGAAACATGACCTCAGGACATAAATTTAAAGCAATCGCTCGCTTTTTTAATGTCCAATAAATTTGTTTAATCCCGCCCCTTTTCGCAGCGCCGCATGACAGAATATCGCATGCTCAAACTCTAATGTGACCGCAGCTTTATTCAGAAAGGCTCAGGGAGAGTTATTACAACCTAACAGACTCCTCCTGCTCACCATTTTGGTTTGTTGTTAAAACTGACAGCTGGAGGGGGCGTGGTTAAGTGTGTTAGCCACACCCAATACCATCAGACAGACCTAATCTGAGAATTTATCTGAAAACAAACAGGAAGTGCTTTTTCTGATTTCAGTTAAAGATTACAAGGACAAAGTCTATTTCTGTTCTTAATCACACACACAGATGAATTGTTCACCACAAAACTAGCAATGTGAGCTCAAAATCAATGTGGTTAGTTTTGATAGGAAATCTCTGAAATATGCAACGGAAACTTACAGGAAGTGTCCGTCTGTGCAGCTGCTGCAGACCTCCGGATCGTCTGTTGAGGACACAAACCACACAATTGTTATTTTATTGAAGCCATTTCCAGGATAAAGGCTATCATTTGGTTGGCTAAGCGTTTTAGCATAATAAACTACTAATTAGCTGCTTATTAATAGTTTGTGAGGTACAGTAGTAGTTGTGTTAAGGTATTGAGTAGGATTACAAAATAAGACTAGTAAAAATAAGTGCTAATAAACAGTTAATATATTAATAATAGACAGGTAATAATAAGCAGTAAAGGGTGTGAATGGCAGTGGTGTAAAGTAGCTAATTACAAATACTCAAATGACTGTAATGGAGTAGATTTTCTCAGAAATTGTAATTTAGTGAGTAGTTTTATAAATGTGCGCTTTCACTTTCCCTTGAGGACATCTTTAGTGCTGTATCAGTACTTTTACTCCACTACTTTCCTTCAACCTGCAGTCACTACTTTATTTTTTCCAGTCCATGGGGATTTAAAAAATCAGTCCTGCACTGAAAAAATATTCAGAGATGATTCCTTGGATTTACTCAATTTTTTTATGTTAAGTGTTTGTAAACAATTTATATAGGCTGAATTTAAACAAACTAATTAAGTTGAACATTGTAACATTTAATTTTGTTTAAGTTCAACACAAATAAATTGTTTGCAAAAGTTCTGCAGACATTTTTTTCGGTGTGATTCCTGTCAAATCAAATCGCACACAGAAGGTAAATCGCCTCATAATGAACTACCCCAAGACTTGGGCGATTTCTAATTGCAGCAAACTGTTTGGAAGCAGGTGACGCAGTGGCGCAGTAGGTAGTGCTGTCGCCTCACAGCAAGAAGGTCGCTGGGTCGAACCTCCGCTCAGTTGGTGTTTCTGGAGTTTGCATGTTCTCCCTGCGTTCGCGTGGGTTTCCTCCGGGTGCTCTGGTTTCCACCACAGTCCAAAGACATGAGTTATAGGTGAATTGGGTAGGCTAATTTGTCCGTAGTGTATGAGTGTGTGTGTGTGAATGTTTCCCAGAGATGGGTTGCAGCTGGAAGGACATTCGCTGCGTAAAAATGTGCTGGAAAGTTGGCGCTTTGGCGACCCCGGATTAATAAAGGGACTAGGCCAACAAGAAAATGAATGAATGAATGAATGTGTGGAAGCATTAAGTGTCCAAAATCTTTACACTCATTGACCCAGAGACTGTTTGGATGCATGATAAAAATATGACGGATGTTTACTGTATGATGACCAAAATGACCTTAAACACCCAGCATGCACAAGACGTCAACATGTTGTCAGATTGACTCTGTACCCCAGTGCCACAGTGATGTTGCATTTTGTTTGGAAATGAAAATTGGGTTGACGTCAGAACTCAACGTCCGGCCGATGTTAATGTCCAACGTTCAACCTAAAACCAACCAAATATCAACATCTAATGATGTTACAGCTTGACGTTGTGTGGACGTTACCACTTTGACGTCTATCAGATGTTGGATGCCGTACCTGATAAATAAATGTCAGTATTTGACGTCAGTATGACGTTGGTTTAAGATGTTGGCTTAACGTTGGATTTTGGTCGCTTTCCAACACAACCTATAATCAACCAGATATCATCGTCATTTGATGATGTTATTGAACATCAAAATAATCTCGTTAGACACTAGCTAGACATTGAGTTTCGGTCACCCGACTTCACGACCTAAATCTAACCTAATATTAACGTCTCATAATGTTGTGTGCCTGCTAGGCAATAACTGAATGCACTACAGAATGTTACGTTTACAAACACATGCACAAATTACATGTAAATCATCAGCTTTTAACAGCGCAATACTCACTACTCGTTACTCGAGTACTCTACTTGTTTACTCATACCTTGAGTAATATTCACAACAGATACTTTTACTCTACTCGCACTACATTTTTAGGCAAGTAATGGTACTTTTACTTGAGTATGATTTTTCAGTGCTCTTTCCAGCACTGGTGAATTGATACTTGAACTAAAGTGTTATCTTTTTTTTTTTCGGAAAAATTCGAAAACCAATAGTAGTGATATATTTTGCTGACTTGTGTACTTGCATTAACGCAAATTATACAAAGAACGTTCAAATATAGAGAAATGAGCTATTTTACCTTTAAGTGTGGCCATGCTAATGACGTCAAACACACTTGATTTCTAGTTTTTATTTTCAGAAAACACAGCAACACCGAAGAATAATTAATATTTTATTTGATTTTATTAGATGCAGAGCAGCGTTAAAGTGATGGCTGCTTTTAAAAGCAGAGTTTGCATTTTTGCGTCAAGTGGGCTTGACAATCCACTTGTAGAAACACGCTTCTCTCTCTAAAAATATATACAGTTGAAGTCAGAGTTATTAGTCCCCCTGTTTATTTTTTCACCCAATTTCTATTTAACAAAGATTTTTTTCAACACATTTCTAATCATAATAGTTTTAATAACTCATCTCTAATAACTGATTTATTGGTAACACTTTACAATAAGGTTCATTAGTTAATGCATTTACTAACATGAACTAATCATGAACAACACATGAACAGCATTTATTAATCATAATTGAACATTTACTAATGCATTATTGACATCCAACTCCATGCTTGTTAACATTAGTTAATGCACCATGAGTTAACATGAACTAACAATGAACTACTGTATTTTCATAAACTAACGTTAACTAACATAAACACAGTAGTAGATGTATTGTTCATTGTTTGTTCATCTTAGTAAATGCCTTAATTAACATTAACTAATGAACCTTATTGTAAAGTGTGACCGATTTTATTGTATCTTTGCCATGATGACAGTAAATAATATTTGACTAATAATAATAATAATAATAATAAATCTTATTTGTATAGCACTTTTCCAACATACATGCAACTCAAAGTGCCTCGCAAACAACAACAAAAAAAGCATTAAAATAGACCACATAAACTTGTCACAAACTCTGATAAAAGCATTCATGTACACAAAATATAAGCATATATCCACATGATCACGCACACAATAGTCCTTACATATGCAAGCACACACAAACCTACAACAATATAGATAAAATGCATACACCTTAAAAGCTTGTGTATTCATACGCAATTTTAAAAAGATGTGTCTTAACACGCTTTTTAAAAACAGGAATACTAGGGGAGTCTTTCACTTCAAGAGGGAGACAGTTCCAAACTTTTGGAGCATAATGGCTAAAAGAAGTGATCGCATCAGGTTTACAGAGTAAAATTCTAATAGCCCAGCGCTAGAAGAGCGTAGCAAACGGTTTGGATTATATTTTGATAAACAGTCGGAAATGTAGGAAGGTGTCATGTTGTAAAGTGCTTTATAAACCAATAAAGAATCTTAAAATCTATTCTTTGGTGCACGGGTAACCAATGTAATTCTATTAATATGGGTGTGATGTGCTCGCATTTCTTCAATTTCATTAAAACTCTGGCTGCTGCATTTTGTATCAATTGCAACTTCATTATAGAACTCTTAAGTAAACCAGTATAAATAGCTTTGCGATAATCAAGCCGAGAGAAAATAAAAGCATGAATTAATTTCTTGGCATCATCTAGGTATTTCATCTAGATATTTTTCAAGACACTTCTATACAGTTTAAAGTGACATTTAAAGGCTTAACTAGGTTAGTTAGGGTAACTAGGCAGGTTAGGGTAATTAGACAAGTTATTGTATAACGATGGTTTGTTCTGTAGACAATCGCAAAAAATAAATATATTGCTGAAAGGGGCTAATAATTTTGACCTTAAAATGGTTTAAAAAAAAATTAAAACTACTTTTATTCTAGCCGAAATAAAACAAAAGACTTTCTACAGAAGAAAAAATATTATCAGACATACTGTGAAAATTTCCTTGCTTTAAGCATAATTTGTGAAATAAATATATATATATAAATATATATAATTCAAAGGGGGCAAATAATTCTGACTTCAAATGCAGTTGACAAAACCTACCAACCAAAGAATTGGCAGTCATTTTCAACACGTACAGCTGCAGAAAAACCCATGTTTGCATTTTCTTCTGTCACTGAACATTATTTAGTGTCTAATCCTGGTTAGAGTAATGTCATACACATGAAAACCGGCTGAGAATTTAAAATATAGTAGTGTTCTGGCTCAGAGAAAGAGATGAATCCTGTTCTTGAGGCAGTTGTTTTGCTGACTACGGCTGATCGTACAACATTTCTTCTCTTACAAATGGCCGTCGAAAGCAAAAATGCCATAAAAATGCCACGTCATATTTTGTAAGAAAGTAGAACATGCTTTATTTCTGGAATAAACGGCTCAAAAAAACATCTTAACTATACTCTGGTTGTTCTGCTGTCATTTCTCAACGTAAAACAGATGCATGACAGAACAACAACAGAACAATTAACAAATTAATTGCACTGTTAAAATCATGAAATGATTGTAAAAAGTGTGTTATTTACCTGTGGAACATGTTTTACAGCCGATACCGCAGTCGATGCATTCTTGTGTGTCTGGGTCTTGAACCTGACCTGTGGTTCAGGAAATCGCATGAGCGTTAGTCACGGTGTAAATTAATAATGCATGATTGTTTATGATTGATAATTACTTTTGTCTTGAATTTGACTGGATGAGTGGCATTCAAGCTCTAGTTTGTTTCCATTGTTAAATTAATTCACAGAGTAATACATAGTGAAACGTTTATGGAAAATGGTGTTAAATATCAACTGAAATAGTAAAATGCTCATTTTACGACTCCCCTAGAGTTAAACAGTTGAGTTTGACCATTTTTTAAATCCATTTAGCTGATCTCCGGGTCTGGCAGGAACACTTTTAGCTTAGCTTAGCATAAATCATTGAATCGGATTAGACCATTAGCATTTCGCTCAAAAAATCCAAAAAAGAGTTTTAATGATGTTCCTATTTTAAGCTGAACTCTTCTGTAGTTTTATCGTGTACTACACTGCCATTTTCTTCGTCAGAATGAGAGAATAGTTTCTAGATTTATTGGTGTAATAATCAGCCAACTGGTTTGTGATTAATCATTCACAGAGAAATACATATTTGAGGAAACTTACAGGGAAAATGGTTTTAAATATCCACTGAAATGGTATAATGCTCATTTTACAACTCCCCTAGAGTTAAACTGTTGAGTTTGACCATTTTGTTAATCCATTCAGGGGATCTCTGAGTCTGGTGGGAGCACTTTTAGCTTAGCATAAATCATTCAAGTGGATTAGACCATTAGCATCTCCCTCTCAAAAAAAAAAAAAAGTGTTTTGATGTTCCTATTTTATGTTGAACTCTTTTGTAGTAACATTGTGTATTGAGGCAGACAGAAAATGAAAAAAATGTCTATTTTTGGGTCAATATATTTTTAGTAATACATGTTTAGGGAAATGTTCAGGGAAAATGGTGTTAAATATCAACTGAAATAGTATAATGCTTATTTTACAGCTTTTAAACCATATTTCTTTTTACCATTTTTTAATCTATTCGGTCGATCAAGTCTGGCAGGAGCACTTTTAGCTTAGCTTAGCATAAATCATTGAAGCTGATTAGACCATTAGCATCTCGCTCAATGTAAAAAAAAAATGATGTTTTGATGATGTTCCTATTTTAAGCTGAACTCTTCTGTAGATACATCGAGTACTGAGGCAAACAGAAAATGGAAAATGTCTATTTTCTACATCAATAATTCTGCTTGTTCAATCTACTTATTTAAAATGAGCTAAATGAACATACTACTTGATTTATTTTAATTAATTTTTTTACAAATTTATGTTAACTGAACATAAAACAATTAAGTTGTCCCCCCAAAAAATCAAGTTTACTTAATTAACTTGTGTTGGGAAAACATGAAGGATTTATGTGGATCCCAGCATTGTTTACAGTGGATCTAGAACTGTAATAATCAGGCAGCTAGTTTGTTTCCATCATTCACAGAAGAATACATGAAGCTTTTAGGAAAAAACGGTTTTGAATACAGACGGAAGGAGTATAATGCATAATGTTTTTCAAGTTAAAGTCATGTTTATCCTTTTACTTGTGGCAACTCTATTTAAGCTTTAGGTTTATATAAATGAAGCCAATTGTAAATCATATATTGGTTGAAAAATGTGTGGCAATCATCTGACTTCTGTTGGAAACTTATTTTCGGCAATACTCAAACGAATTGATTTGAATTTAAGGTCTGCGGAAATAATATTTACCCTCCACCTTTTTCTGCACAGGCTCATTTTACAACTCCCTCAGAGTTCAGTTCAGTTTTACCATTTTTTTTTTTTATCCATTCAGCCAATCTCTGGGTCTTTTAGCTTAGCTTAGCATAAATCACTGAATCGGATTAGACCATTAGCATCTCGCTCAAAACATTCAAAAAATAGAGTTTCGATCATTTTTGTAATTAAAGCTTGACTTTTCTGTAGTTAAATCATGTACTAAGACTGACAGAAAATAAAGTTGCTATTTTCTGGGTGAATATACAGTACGTATATAGGAACTAGGCGATGCAGTGGGTAGTATGTTCGCCTCACAGCAAGAAGGTCGCTGGTTCGATCCTCGGCTCAGTTGGCGTTTCTGTGTAGAGTTTGCATGTTCTCCCTGCGTTCGCGTGGGTTTCCTCCGGGTACTCCGGTTTCCCCCACAGTCCAAAGACATGCGGTACAGGTGAATTGAGTAGGCTAAATTGTCCGTAGTGTATGAGTGTGTGTGTGGATGTTTCCCACAGATGGGTTGCGGCTGGAAGGGCATCCGCTGTGTAAAAAAACTTGCTGGATAAGTTGGCGGTTCATTCCGTTGTGGCAACCCCGGATTAATAAAGGGACAAGAAAATGAATGAATATATAGGAACTATACTTTCATTCTGGCGTAATAATTAAGCAACTTTGCTGCAGTACCATGGCTGAAGCAGGAGCAATAATGTTACTCAACACTGTTCCTAGGACTATGCTGTGAAAACTGTCTATTTTAGCAACAGTTTTTATTTCCATGACAAAACAACAGCATAATCTGAAACTACAATAATCATCTCAGGTACTGATTATAGGCTTAATTCAGTGTTAAATGCCACTACTGTGAGTTTGAACACTGTTTTGTATGACATTTATTGCCATACTATTTAGCCAAGCAATATCACACAGCCATTGTTCCGTAAATAAACCTATATTAGTAGCAGAAAGAGACTCACCAGCTCCACACAGGACGGTCAGACAGACGCCGCTCTGCAGCCGGTACCCCTCTCTGCATTTGGCACACACACTGGCATCAGCACAGATCTCGCAGTTGGACATGCACGGCAGACAGGTGTACTGATCTCGGTCCGCATAAAACTCCCGTGGGCAGTGAAGTCTGCAGTGGCCCTGATAGAGGAAGCGCTCCTTTCCATCTTCATCTGAAATCAGCCACAAGTAACAGTGAGCATGAAGCATCCAAGTGACCTTAAAAGGGTAGTTCACACTCACAAAAATTCTGTTATCGTTTACTTCTTCTGTTGAACACAAAAGAAGATATTTAGAAAAATGCTGGTCAATTGCACCCATTGACTATTGAAGGCGATGTGTGCCACTTTTAGACACGGGCAAGATAATCTGCTGAGGTCCAATCTGAGACTAAAACTGACTTTGGATGAGGCATTAAGAGTTTGAACACATGAGAAGATATTCTGCAGAAAGTGGTAGCCATTGATGTGCATAGTAAGAGCAAAAAATAATACAGAAGTCAATGGTTACAGGTTTCCAACATTCTTCAGAATATCTCCTTATGCGTTTAAACCCTCCATGCCTCATCCAAAGTTATTTAATACAAAAAATACTACAGAAGTCAATGGTTACAGGTTTCCAACATTCTTCAGAATATCTTATGTGTTAAAACCCTCCATGCCTCATCCAAATTCATTTAATACAAAAAATACTACTGAAGTCAATGGTTACAGGTTTCCAACATTCTCCACACAATCTCCCTAGGTGTTTAAACCCTCCACACTGCAAAAAATGGTTTTCTTACTTAGAGTTGTCTTGTTTCTAGTCCAAATATCTACAAATTCTTAAATCAAGAAGCATTTTCTAGACAAGCAAAACATATTGTCTTGTTTTAAGAAATAATATGCCAAAATGAAGTGAGTTTTTCCTCAAATCAAGCTAAATAATCTGCCAATGGGGGTAAGCAAAATAATCTTGTTTTTCGATTTGTGATAAGATTATTTTGCTTACCCCATTGGCAGATTATTTAGCTTGATTTGAGGAAAAACTCACTTCATTTTGGCATATTATTTCTTAAAACAAGACAATATGTTTTGCTTGTCTAGAAAATGCTTCTTGATTTAAGAATTTGTAGATATTTGGACTAGAAACAAGACAAAAACTCTAAGTAAGAAAACCATTTTTTGCAGTGCATGCCTCATCCAAAGTCATTTAAAACAAAACATACTACAGAAGTCAATGGTTACAGGTTTCCAACATTCTTCAGACTATCTCCTTATGCGTTTAAACCCTCCATGCCTCATCCAAAGTCATTTAATACAAAAATTACTACAGTAGTCAATGGTTACAGGTTTCCAACATTCTTCAGACCATCTCCCTAGGTGTTTAAACCCTCCATGCCTCATCCAAAGTCATTTAATACAAAAATTACAACAGAAGTCAATGGTTACAGGTTTCCAACATTCTTCAGACCATCTCCCTAGGTGTTTAAACCCTCCATGCCTTATCCAAAGTAATTTTTAGTCTAGTAATTTTTGGGTGAACTATCCCTAAAGCTGGTCATGTGCTAGTCTTAAGCATGAGCTACAGTAGTTACTAGCTTAAATCAGCAGCCATGCTTCAAATCATGCAGCATGTCCGGAGTTTTTTCAACAGGGCAGTCAGATAAGACTTCCATTCACACGGATTTATCTTTAGATTATGGGGTCCGACTGCATGTTTGTGTCAGACGGTTTGAATATTCCCGAAACTGCTGATCTTGTAAGACTTTCATGCACAACTATAGGGTTTACAGAGAATGGTGAGAAAAAAGAGAAAATATCCAATGACTTGCAGGTCTTTGAGTGAGAATGTCATGTTGCCAGATCATGGTCAGAGGAGAAAGACTTAATTCAAGCTGATAAGACAAAAAAAAAAAACTCAAATAGCAACTTAGCTTCTATATACACACACAACACATCAAACATGAACCACACACATTGAAGAAAACTAGTCCATGTTAAAAAAATAAATAAAGCAGCAAATGTTGATTAGGTACAGTTGAAGTCAGAATTATTAGCCCACCTGAATTATTAGCCCGCTTATTTATTTTTTCCCCGATTTCTGTTTAATGGAGAGCAGATTTCTTCAACACATTTCTAATCATAATAGTTTTAATAACTCATTTCTAATAATGGAATTATTTTATCTTTGTCATGATGACAGTAAAAAATATTTGACTAGATATTTTTCAAGACACTTCTATACAGCTTAAAGTGACATTTAAAGGCTTAAGTAGGTTAATTAGGGTAACTAGGCAGGTTAGGGTAATTAGGCAAGTTATTGTATATCGATGGTTTGTTCTGTAGACTATAAAGAAAGAAATGGCTTAAAGGGGCTAATAATTTTGTCCCTAAAATGGTGTTTAAAAAAAATTAAAACTGCTTTTATTCTAGCCGAAATAAAACAAATAAGACTTTCTCCAGAAGAAAAAATATTATCAGACATACTGTGAAAATTTCCTTGCTCTGTTAAACCTCATTTGGAAAATATTTAAAGAAGAAAAAAAATTTGAAGGGGGCGAATAATTCTGACTTCAACTATATGTTTAGAGGCTTGTTTATAGCTTGTTTTTTTTTTAATCATCTGTTTATTCACACTTAAGTGTTCCTAGTCTTTTATAAAATTCACCTAATTTTACGAACACACAAGAAGATATTCTGAAGAATGCTTGAAACCGGTAGCCATTGACTTTCTTAGTAGGAAAAAATACTATAGAAGTCAAAAGTTACAGGTTTCCCTTCCAGCATTCTTCAGAATATCTTATGTATGTAGAAAGAAGGGTGAGTAAATCATGACACAATTTTTATTTTGTGTTGAACTATCCATTAATCTGGTCATGTGCTAGTCTTAAGAATGAGCTACGATGCTTCAAAACATGCTGGGTTTTTTCAACAGGGCTGTCAGATAAGAACAGGAAACTGAGACTTCCATTCACACGGACTAACAAATATTAGACAATAGAAAATTTCCTGTTCTGACGCCTGCTGAGACCTTTGCATCACAGGGTCTGACTGTAAATCCATATGTTGTTTATGTTATAGGGATAGTTCAACCAACAATTACTATTGTCATGTTCCAAACTTGAGTTTCTTTCTTCTGTTGAACACAAAGGAAGATACTTGCTGAAAAACCTCTAACCACTGACTTCCATAGTAGGAAAAACAAATATTATGGAAGTCAATGGTTACCTGTTTTGGTCAACAAGTGTTTAAGTTTAGACTTACACTTAGGGTTATGTGCTTCATTGTTTTAACCTATATTTCTCTCTGATATTGGCAGTGATTTACAGTTATAGGTAGGGTTTATAGGGTTTAGGTTTGGACTGCAATGATGTTCCAGGATCAACAAAGTATGTTGAGGAACACGACTTATATCTATATCAGGACGTGCAGGTTCATTGATTCATTTTCTTTTCGGCTTAGTCCCTTTAATAATCTGGGGTCCCCACAGCGGAATGAACCGCCAACTTATCCAGCATGTGTTTTACGCAGCGGATGCTCATCCAGCTGCAACTCATCACTGGGAAAGACGTGCAGGTTGATAATATATAACCAAGAGTATTAAAACGCTGGTCTTTTCTACACCCTGATGTTTGAATGGATGACTAGCTTTCACTTAATAAGTCACTGTTTATCACAGCGGTCAGGAGTTATTCCGATGCGTGAATGAATTTTAAGATTGAGGTGTTTTTTTTGAGGTAATGATTTGTGGAAATGAAGTGTGGTGAATTTTTTTTTTTTGTTGTCATCAGCGCAATACAGCTGACTTGTGAGTTTTTGCAATTCTATATTTGTATTTTTATTTTCTTTACAGGAGCCAAATACTGATTGCATTTTTCCACATTATTGTAATGTGAATATTGATGTATTGTGGTGAAAGGGGTAGTTCACCCCGAAATGTAATCATGTATTCACAATTTATTTGTATCAACCTTTTGAGTTTACAGTTAAGCACAAAAGATATTTTGATGAAGATCGGTAACCATTGACTTTTACACTCACTGGCCACTTTATTAGGTACACCTGTCCAACTGCTCGTTATCGCAAATTTCTAATCAGCCAATCACATTTAGGCATGTAGGCATGGTCAAGACGATCTGCTGCAGGTCAAAGCGAGCATCAGAATGGGAAAGGAAGGTGATTTCAGAGTCTTTGAGCGTGGCATGGTTGTTGTTGCTAGACAGGCTGGTCTGAGTATTTCAGAAGCTTCTGATCTACTGAGATTTTCACACACAACCATCTCTAGGGTTTACAGAGAATGATCTAAAAAAGAGAAATTATCCATTGTGTGGGTACAAATGCCTTGTTGATAGTAAGAGGAGAATGGCCAGACTGGATTTAGCTGATAGAAAGGCAACAGTAACTCAAATAACCACTTGGTACAACTGAGGTCTGCAGAAGAGCATCTCTGAACACACAACACGTCCAACCTTGAGGCAGATGGGCTACAGCAGCAGAAGACCACACCGGGTGCCGCTCCTGTCAGCTAAGAACAGGAAACTGAGGCTACAATTCACACAGGCTCACCAAAACTGGACAATAGATTGGAGAAACGTTGCCTGGTCTGATGAGTCTCCATTTCTGCTGACACATTCAGATGGTCGGGTCAGAATGTGGCGTCAACATCATGAAAGCATGGATCCATCCTGCCTTGTATCAACAGATCAGGCTGGTGGTGGTGGTGTAATGGTGTGAGGGATTTTCTTGGCACACTTTGGTCCCATTAGCACCAATTGAGCATCATGTCAACGCCACAGCCTACTTGAGTATTGTTGCTGACCATGTCCATCCCTTTATGAGCACAGTGTACCCATCTTCTGATGGCGACTTCCAGCAAGATTGTGCACCATGTCATAAAGCATGAATCATCTCAGACTGGTTTCTTGAACATGACAATTAGTTCTCTGTACTCAAATGGCCTCCACAGTCACCAGATCTCAATCCAATAGAGCACCTTTGGGATGTGGTAGAACAGGAGATTGGCATCATGAATGTGCAGCCGACAAATCTGCAGCAACTGTGTGATGCTATCATGTCAATATGGAGCAAAATCTCTGAGGAATATTTCCAGTAGCTTGTTGAATCTACGCCACGACCGATTAAGGCAGTTCTGAAGGCAAAAGTGGGTCCAACCCGGGACTAGTAAGGTGTACCTAATAAAGTGGCCGGTGAGTGTATAGTATTTCTTTTCCTACAATAGAAGTCAATGGTTACCGGTTTCCATCATTCTTCAAAATATCTTCTCTTTTGTTTAACAGACTAAAGAAACACATTAAGCTTTGAAACCACTTAAAGTTGAGTAAATGAGTAAACTTTAATTCTTTGGGGGTGAACTACCCCTTTAATGCATGCGTCTCTTGCAGGACTATCTAAATAACATGGAATCTGAACTGGATGTGTTCTTGACACATTTTATGACATAAATGCATTAAAGTATTCGAAGCCACATTACAGTAAATGCTCGTTCTTTCTGCTAACAAACACTAACAGAGGAATCTCATATATCGACATCTGCTCGTGTCTATCACGAACTCGTCTGTAAATAGAAACAGAAGCACAGATCTGACTGACAGGGATTTCTCCAATGCTAAGTCGCATAAACAAGGCCTACAGAGAGTGAATGGGCTCTTCTGGTGTGGCTGTGTTGCTTGAATACTGGTGGATGCGAGACCTCCCCCTTCAACCGTCTCAGATTAAGAGTTACAGCACTCTGCTTTCAGGCGCTTGAAATGAAGGGATGGCAGCCATGAACGCCTACTAAACACAATTCAAAAGAGCTTTTTTGGGGGGGGGGATAGTTTGCTAATGGCTGGAGTATTTTGGATTCTTAAAAAATACACAAGTCCATGGTAAAAGTGCATAGTGTATTTATAGTGTTTGTAATTTGGGGCACAACAGAAAATATAGAGTAGTGTAGTTTAATACTAAAAGGCTAGCCTTGGGGCAGAGTATGCATTTAAATATGAAAAGGATTGTTGAGATTGGGGCTCTGAGGTACATACAGTTGAAGTCAGAATTATTAGACCCCCTTTGATTTTTTGATTTTTTTTTTATATTTCCTAAATGATGTTTAACACAGTATGTCTGATAATATTTTTTCTTCTGGAGAAAGTCTTATTCGTTTTATTTTGGCTAGAATAAAAGCAGTTTTAAATTTTTTAATAAACAATTTAACGTCGAAAGAAATTGGGGGAAAATAAACAAGGGATCTAATAAAATAA
Source organism: Danio rerio (assembly GCF_052040795.2). Taxonomy (NCBI): domain Eukaryota; kingdom Metazoa; phylum Chordata; class Actinopteri; order Cypriniformes; family Danionidae; genus Danio; species Danio rerio. The sequence continues at coordinate 36,947,899 of NC_141045.1, forward strand.
TTTAGGGGGGTTAATTAATCTGACTTCAACTGTATTACTTATATGAAAAATTACTTTAGTGTTTTTTTTTTTTAACCGTACTGTAGTAAAATAGGCCTACTTAAATAAATCTTTGGTTTTATATATATATATATATATATATATATATATATATATATATATATATATATATATATATATATATATATATATATATATATATATATATATATATGAGCAATTCCATGCAAATGTCAACCTTGCCATGAAAAAAAAATTAGTTTTTGCCAAAATAGCGAAACCTTTTTTAGTTTTTTTATGTGTAGGCAGTGGTGGTAAGAGTACAAAAAAATTGTACTCAATTACAAGTACTGTTACATTGCTGAAATTGTACTCAATTACAAGTAAAAGTACTGGTGTTAAAAAGTACTCAAGTAAAAGTACAAATTACTCTTCGTAAAAACTACTCAAATTACAAAATTACAAATTACTTTTTTAGCTTGGCGGTATTGGTGGATTTATCCATAAATGCGGAGTCAGACAAGATCCAGGCAGTAAAACACATTTTACACAACACATTTAAAGATACTATAAACACTTTTAAAACTGTGTAAACAGCATTAATAGATTATAATTATAGAGCACCTATAGAGGAAACCCACGCCAACATGGGGAGAACATGCAAACTCCACACAGAAACACCAACTGACTCAGCCAGGGCTTCAACCAACAAACTTTTTGCTTTGAGGCGATAGCAATACCCACTGCGCACCATGATTATGTTACAAAAACAATGTTTTGCTATTTTGAGTATAAAGATAACAGAAATATATAATGTCAAATTTAAGACTTTTTAAGACTTTGTCACATCTTTAATATTGTTTAATTTTATTGTTTAATTTTAAAAATAATTATTTTTCATTATTTTTATAATTTATTATGATTACAAAGTTGGGTGACGGGGTGGGGCAGTGGGTAGCGATCTCGACTCAAGGCAAAAAGGTCGCTGGTTCAAGCCTTGGCAGGGTCAGTTGGCATTTCTGTGTGGAGTTTGCATGTTCTCCCCATGTTGCATGGGTTTGCTCAAGATGCTCCGGTTTTCCCCACAGTCCAAAGACATGCATTTTAGGTGAATTAGGCAAGCTAAATTGTCTGTTGTTGTAAATGAGAACGGGTTGCAGCTGGAAGGGCATCCGCTGTGTAAAACATATGCTGGATAAATTGGCGGTTCATTCTGCTGTGGCGACCCCAGATTAATGAAGGAACTAAGCCAAAAAGAAAATTAATGAATGATTATAAAGTTTTATAACTTTTCAAGATTTTTTAAATCAAAGTTTGATGCATCACTCACTTTTGTTTATATCTCGGACAGTTCTACCTATTAAAGTTAAATATCAATGACAACAGAACATGGGTTACTCCACAATATTTTTTTTTTATTCTGGCAAGAATAATAGCAAAAAAATAAGAATTTTTTTGCCTACTCAACAATTGACACATTATTGTCTGGCTAGTTTCTGTCCTCTACTAATGAGCTGAAAAGGCAATAATGGTCCAACAATCCTGTCCATCATCACCAATAAAGCCTAGAAATTGGGCATCAGTATACTGTAAGCCGATGGGTTTATATATTATTTTCCAGTTAAATACTTAATTTGTTACTTAATTTTTGTTACATTGCTTTAACTTCAAAATGATACATCAGTGTAAAACCTATAAATGGTGGAAAAACATATTCTGTAATCTTAAAACTACCTGGGTCTCCACTTTTGCCATGGCCTCTTTTTTGTTGTAACAAACTTATCCCCCAGGTTTTTCCAAACTTTAACAAAACACTTCCTTTCCATGACTGTTGCAATTTCTAGCTAAGAATTGTTGGTCATCTGGTTATCTCTTTGCTGATCACGCATGGTCGGATAGTTAAGATGTCAGTACAGTCGTACTGTTACAGACAAAATCTCTTCAAAGCGATTCAAATTCAACTCAAATCAAGCGCGGCGCCGCGAGAACTGTTCACCCGAAATCATGTCGCGCGCGTCCAAAGTGAACCTCCGCAAACACGGCGATGACGTCACATTCGCCGCGCGAATGAGCTATTGCATGCTGGTATTATTTGTAGTTTTAATACTGCAAATTACAATAGGACTAGTGAAATAAAGAACTACACCACCACGAAACCAAGCAACAACAAAAAAATAATTTAAATGAGCATTAGAAGTAGCGTTACTTGTACATCGGAAAAATAAGACCTGTGCAAACATATTTCAGATCTAGAACAGCGAATTAAAGACTTTTTAAGGGCTAAAATTTAGATGTTTATATTTTAGACATCAAGTGTTGTTTTGGTCATTTTAAACCGCTTCAACCATTTCAGTATTATATTATATTAATAATGACCTCCAGAATTGTCAAGAGTTTCTGCACTCCGTGTCTCGCGCCTTCAAACGCCAGCGCGCGTTCACTGCGTGCAGGATTGCCTTCTGATGCGCAAGTCACTTATTAAATAAAGATAATTTATTCACGCAGCTGCTTCTACTGATGCTAATTCTGTTTTTACTTTTGATATTTATCGCCAGTTAATCAGAAGGTGGCAATTTTGTTCTCTTTGACTTGATGGACAGAAACGCTGCTTTATTAGCAGTCTTTTATGCGATATTCCAGTTTTGGGCATATATTTAATTAGCATTTTAGATGATAATATAGCTATTCACATCAGCACATCTGTCCCCTTTCTTCCCTATGTACCTGTAGGTGAACAGTTCCTCCGGGTGTGGCCATGCATTCATCCTCTGCTGTTTCTTCCTCATTTCCTCTGTCTTAAATCTCCATATGTCAATTGATAACTTTGTGACTGTTTGATGATGGTCAGCTCACGTAAATCTGCAGTAGCCTGAACTTGTTTTTCGGTTCAAATAATGTACCAGGCTTTTCATTGGTCCGTTAAGATCAGCTTTTTTTATTGGCTACCGAAATGCTGGTCAGTGCGTGGCTGAAATATTAATTTATTTACAGTACTCTGTAACGAATTGTCATTATAAAAGTAACGAAGTAGATTACTCAGCTAAATTTGTACTCAAGTACAAGTAAAATTACAAGCTTAAAATTTTACTCATGAAAGTACAATTACCCCAAAAATTTACTTAATTACAGTAACGTGAGTAGTTGTAATTCGTTACTCCCACCACTGTGTGTAGGCTTGTATTTTACAGTGCTTTAAATACTCAAATGTCTCTGTCAATGTTTTCAAACAATTATATTTGATTTTTAAAAGTCACACAAGTGGCAATTTCACATCTGACACATCCATAACGTAGCTTTGTCCTCATAAATGCAAAAATGTCAAATCTAAAATCAATGATGTTTGTTCTATAGAGAGCAACTCTTCTCCTTTTGCTTAACATTGTTTTTTTTTTTTTGTTGTATTTTTGTTTGTTTGGTTGTGCAAATGAATTCGCAGAATTTCTACAAAGTATGTTGTCGACTGTAAACTCATTAACTTTTTTCGCCACATCCAAAACGCATGTTTATTTCCCTCACTTAACGTACAAAACATGTTTACAGATTAATATTTTTCTGCTTCTATAACTCTGTGGTCAGTTGTTTTGGAAAATAGAAACAGAAGTTTTAATATAATGTTAACATATACTTTCTCTATTTATGTTTTGAGATTTTACAGCAAATATCACATCCAAAACGCGCTGGAATTTCTCATATCTATATCTATATCTATATCTATATATATATATATATATATATATATATATATATATATATATATATATATATATATATATATATATATATATTATACAGATAAAGACAGAATTATTAGTCCCCCCAGAATTTTTAACCCGTTAAATTTTTCCCCCAATTTCTGTTTAACGGAGAGCAGATTTTTTCAGCACTTTTCTAAACATAATAGTTTTAATAACTCATTTATCTAATAACTCATTTATCTTTATGATGACAGTAAATAATATTTGACTAGATGTTTTTCAAGACACTTCTATACAGCTTAAAGTGACATTTAAATGCTTAACTAGGTTAATTAGGGTAACTAAGTTAGGGTAATTAGGCAAGTTATTGTATAACGATGGTCTGTTCTGTAGATGGTCGAAAACAAAATATAACCTAAAGGGGCTAATAATTTTGACCCTTAAAATGGTTTTCAAAAAAATAAAAACTGCTTTTATTCCAGCCCAAATAAAAAAAAAAAGACTTTCCCCAGAAACATTTTTTTTATCAGACATACTGTGAAAATTTCCTTGCTCTGTAAACATCATGTGGGAAATATTTAAAAAAGAAAAACAATTCAAAAGGGGGCTCAAAAACAAAATTTTAGGCCTTGAAAAGTCTTAAATTCACTGAAATATTGTGTTGTAGGTCTTAAATAATTTTAACAGCTCATAATTTTCCTATGTCCATGTAAAGCTGAAGCACTCAATCTGGCTACACCCGTCCAGTCACTACCATTCCATCTCAATAAAGGTTTTAACAAAATATTATTTATTAACACAATTAAACTATTTTGGTAAATAATCCATGGATGTCCTTACAATAACACTTGCTTTTAATGTGTTTTTAATATATTTTGGGACATATGAAAAGTTCCTTCAAGTTTAGCCTTGTGTAAGTCTGAAATCCTTTACGATGGTCTTAAAAAGTCTTAAATTTGATATGATGAAATCCATAGAAACCCTGATAGTACATGCTACAGTTTCTGTTAATATAATTAAGTATATCTTTAATATTCTACTTTAATTTGATATAGTACAGTTGTTAAAACAATATAATACACAGAAATACTATCATATTAACTTTAAATTACTAGTATTTTTAATGTGGGTACTCGCTGTACACTTGTTGCTCGTTCAAACTAATTTAAAATAAGCTGAAACAAAACAGTTCTTGAGATTTCATTGTGACAACTTAACAAATTTATGTAGATTGAACATAAAAAATTAAGTGTTAAAATTAACTTAATGAATTGTGTGGAACCCTGCATTTTTTACAGTGTATGTAACTTTCCATTATTTTGTATTGCTGTTCATTTTAATAGCGCTTTATTATATATTCACTGAACAGTTCGCCAATAATCGATTGGATCCGTTCTTCAAAATCACAGCATGTTGTGGCTACTTTTTGGTTTAAAACGACCACAATTTCAACTCTTGCAGTAATTAAAAAGTACGCAGGAGACTTTCATGTTTGAGGTCACTAAACAAACTCTGCTTTGAGGTAAAAGCGCTCTTTGTCATCTTGATAAATGGCGAGAGCGGCTTCATTGTTCGCCCGCGGCAGCAGCTGTGCGGAGGATACAATACTCGCCCGGAAAAAACCCTTTGTGGACCTGCACAATACGAGCAGAGATTCGCACCAGTCAACAGCCAAAACAAGAGAAAAAAACATTTAAGATGTGGTAGCTACATTTTACTTTGAATAAATAATGGAATTTGAGGTTTGTTTTATTTGACGGAATGTAGGTCTGAAAAGTCCAAAAAGAGGAATTTGTTATATTTCCATACATACATAAAGTAATAAAGTTTGCTTTATTTGACAAAATGTAAAACATACAGGCAAGTCTAAAATACGGATTTATACACATTAAAAAAATTATAAAAATAAATAAAAAAACCGTCGATGATAACACACATTCACACACAAAAATGACTTATCTCCATCGTGGTTGTTGATATTTACAATTAAGATAAGCTAATCATAGGCTAAATATTGTGTAAAACAACATCAGCTAAACAATTCACGGCAAAAAGACTCAACGGCAATATTAAACCATTATTTGACTTTTCTCCTGAAAATACTGTCAACTCGAGTCACTTTAAAAATCCTAACCCCACAATTCAAGCAACGGAGCTAATATAGACTACAAAAAAAGTTAGCCTACAGAGTGTTAGCAACAAAACTTAGCTTAATTATAAACAACCCTGCATATTTACTGCTCCAAATGTATAATAATAATTCAGATTACATCAATTGTACTTTTAAAAACTATACATTTCAAACAACGGAGCTGATACAAAAAAAAGAGTTAGCCTACAAAGTGTTAGCAAGAAAACGTAGCCTAATTATAAACAACGCCACATATTTACTGCTCCAAATCTATAATGCAGATTACATAAGTTGTCGTATTCGTCTCTATTTAGTATTGCGAAGTAAATATATCGCTATTTAGGAATAGTCCTTCTGCGCATGCGCGTATAGATATCCCAACCAACAGAGGCACCTGTTTGATTCGGGTTGAATATAAAAGTGGACCAGATCTTACCCAAAGCGCAGGCTGTGCACTCGAAGAGCTCATGACCTTCACACTCGCCGCAGGTCGGGTGACACGAAACGCACTGATTTTTCAATGGGAACTGTCCGCTGGGGCAGGATGGCAGAGAGGAACCGGACTCGATGAACCCGAAACCGCAAAACGAGAAAACAAACAGCGTCAAACCGGCGTTCATCGTTTCGCTATGTGTTCCAGCGCATCTACTCGCCATACACACACATACACACTTTCTCTCACACACTCATACACAGACACACACTCACACACACACTGAAGTGGGTCAGTCCTGCGCTGCCAATGACAACGAGCGGCTGAAGCGCAAAACTTGCCCGACTAGGTTGTTTTGCATGGGATTGGTCAACAGTGTGCGGGTCCACCCATTCCTGAGGTCCACACTGAGGAAAACACTCATGCACAGATAGATGATGAGTAAAACACTCACATGACGCGGGTATATGTGAAATTGCTGATGAAGAACTGTGATTTAAGAGCAGTCAATCCAATGTTCCCAGATGTGGCCTACTGTTATAGCGGTATAGATAATAAAAGGTCTAATAATAATAATAATAATAATAATAAATATACACCGTTTGAAATAATAATAATAATAATAAAATGTATAATAATAATTCATTCATTTTTCTTTTTGGCTTAGCCCCTTTATTAATTTGGGGTCGCCACAGCGGAATGAACCGCCAACTTTCCAGCATATGTTTGACGCAGCCTTTTCACCTGCAACCTCACTGGAAAACACTAATAATGTTAATAATAATTTTAAAAATATACAGTGTGAAATAATAATAATAATAAGAAGTCTAAAAATGATAATAATAATTTTAAAAAATATATGGGTTGAAATAATAATCAAAATGTCTAATAATAATAATAATAATAATAATAATAATAATAATAATAATAATAATAATAATAATAAAATGTCTAATAATAATAATAATAACAATAAAATGTCTAATAATAATAATAACAATAAAATGTCTAATAATAATAATAATAAAATGTCTAATAATAATGATAATAATAGTAATAATAAAATTTCTAATAATAATAATAAAATGTCTAATAATAATAATAATAATAATAATAATAATAATAACAATGAAATGTCTAATAATAATAATAAGAATAATAATAATTGTAAATACACAGTGTGAAATAATAATAATAATAATAATAATAATAATAATAATAATAATAATAATAATAATGATAAGATGATTAATAATAATAGTTTCAAATTTTCACATTGTGAAATAATAATAAAATATCTAATAATAATAACAATTTTAAATATACATTGTGAAATAATAATAATAATAATAATAATAATAGAACAAATAATAATAAATATGCACTTTGGTAATATAATTAGTAGTTATTATTATTATTATTATTACTATTCGCTTGTTGTTTTGTTTATTATTATTATTATTATTATTATTATTATTATTATTATTATTATTATTATTATTAAATAAAACCTAGTAAACAGCTGTTGTAATCCTGGTTGACGGGTTACTTTACAATGATGTAAAATATGAGAAAGAAAAAGAAAAGAAATACAGATGAAATGTATTTAGTAAAAGCCTCCTATAAAAGATTTTTGACTGACTTTGTCACTTTCCCTGCTGTAGGACTCTTGGGCTTTCAGGATGTTTTCAGCACAGCAGTTTATTTTGGGGTACAGTTTAGATTTATTAGCACTTTATTTTATTTGTTATTACAGTAATGTTGCTTGCAGTTTCAACATGCCATTTGCATTGGAAGTACTGTATATCTGTAATCTGTTCTGTATTGAGTTCACTGTTTTTTTTTTCTCCACAGTTTTTTTTTCTTGTTTTGCATTTATATTTTACATTACTTGGATTTTTTTAAACAAGTAATTTATTTATTAAATGATCTAATAAGTTCTCGTTTAATATAATTGATATATAACTGAATATATTAATAATATTAACATTGAGAATATTTAGCTCGTCGTATTTAATAAACTTTTTATTTATTTATTTACTTTATTTATTTATTTACTTTATTTATTTGTTTGTTTGTTTGTTTGTTTATTGATTTATTGATTTAATTATTTATTTACTTATTTTTTTATGTATTTATTAATTTATTGATTTATTTATTTTTAACGGAAGTTGTTCCCATAGTTCAGGCAAAGGATCAGGGTGCATAGGAGAAAGTTAGTAAAAAAATAATCAAAATGTTTAATGCAAAATCATCTCAAAGACCGCTACAAAGACCTTCAGAAAACCAATGATGTTTTATCGGGTCTGTCCTGCTCCACGATCATGCGTTTAGCGCTGTAATGACAAATGAACAGCAGAGGGCGACAGAGACACGACATTGACGAGCCATCACAAATCTGCAATAATCTAAAGCCTGCTTGCATTGGTAAAAAAAAAAAAATTGTTTCTCAACTGTGGCAATGATCCTAAATTAATTTACTTATAAATCTCTAAATTTTCTATATTATGCAAATGCAGTATACTATATAAAGCCTCAAAATTTTACCTCAAAATACCAGAAGGCTTCAAATAAACTCATTGCCTTGGATATGATTAATGATTTTTTTCCCAAGAAAAAAACAATCTAAAAATTGATCATGTAGATTTATTTATTTATAAATTCATTTATTTATAGGCATCTTGCTGTATTTTTAATTTCCATAAACAAACAAATACTTGAAGTATAACCTGATAAATTTGCCAATTAGTGCCAAGTACCGTCTCCTTTCTGTTGATTGACATCTTAGAAAATGTCATTTAGAATAGGCTTTGTATTGAGAAACAGATATAATACAATAAACAGCGACAATAATAGTTTGCTTTTAAATAGTGTCATATTTATTTGGTTGTTGAGGAAACCATAGGAATAATAAATATATTATCCAATGAAATTTACGTACCAAAATTACACTCCGAAGTAACTTTTGTGCAACTTTTTTTTTTCTTAATTATTATTATTATTTTAAATAAATCTGTACTTTGATATTATTTTAATTCCATTTTTTTTATTGTTTTCTTCTGGTCCTGGACAAAATAATACAAACTCATATTACAAATGATCACTGGCAGTAAATTCAGTGTTTTACTTTATTGCAGAACACACATTAAAAAATGTACATTAGCCGTTTGTTCAAACTAGTGTAAATGAGCTGAAACAACACCATTCCTGAGATGATTTTTGGGGGGCTACCTAATTGTTTTGTGTGCAATCCACTTAAATTTGTTCATACACTGTAAAAATGCTGGATTCCAAACGTTTCCTTCATGTTGTCCCAACACCAATTAAGTTAACTTGATTGTTTTTACAAATTTAAGTGGATTGAACATAAAATAAAGTTGTCACAAAAACCCTTAAGAAGTGTGTTGTTTCAACTCATTTTAAGTTAGTAGCTTGAACAAGCAGCGAAAATAGTTATTTTGAGTGTACCAGAGTAGCAGACAAATGCAAAATATGCCAGTTTATAATAATCATATTGATTTATAATACTGATCGTATCGATTATTTTATAATAGCTGTTTGTTTGTTTGTTTGTTTGTTTATTTATTTGTTAATTTATATATAATAAAAGTCTAATAATAATAATTTTAAAAACAGTGTGAATAATATTAATAATAATAATAACAATATTAATAATAATAATAATAATAATAATAATAATAATAATAATTTTAAATATACACATTGTGAAAAATAATAATAATAGTAATAATAATAGTACTAATAGTAGTAATTTTAAATACACACTGTAGAAAATTATTATTAATAATACTAATATAATAGTAATTTAATGTGTAATAATAGTAATTTTAAATATACACAGTGGGATAATAATATTAATAATAATAAAATGTCTAATAATTATTTTAAATATACACAGTGTGATTTAATAATAATAATAATAATAATAATAATAACTATTTGTTTAAATTTATTACTTAGGCCCATTTTCTTCAATGTATTGAATTTATTTGTTAAGTTTAATCTAAGTTATTTAATAAAAATCAAATTAAGTTATTTATAAATTATTTTAAAAAACAGCATTAGGGAAAATCATTGTAGTGGGTCATTTGACTATTTGCATTATTATTATTTTATTAAGCTATTTGTTTAGGCTAATATTTATTTATTTATTTCAGTACAAAAGGTGAAACTTGATGGACTAGCCTATAAATAGTAAATAATCAACCTCAAACTAAAGGAGCAATATGTAAATACAGTGGATCACGTGTTATGTTTATTACAACAACAGTACCTATAATCTCCGGCGTTTATACGAAACTATCATTAATAGTCGTGCATTAAAATAAAACCAAAGTCCCATCAGCTCAGCTGTTTTCCATTGGCGGGCGGAGTTTGCATCTCATTAAACACGTCATTCACCAAGCGTTTGGGGGAATGTGGGCGGGGCCTGCCTCTCCTTTACGTCATTCAAAAGATGAGGTGGGCGTGTCTTCCTCGCCACTGCTGCATCAGTGAATGACATGAGGATGTGAGAGAACAGCGGGCTGGGCATATGATTTCAAAGCCTTTCTCGAGCGGACTGATAAATATATGGACCATGAGGAATATAAGGACTGACTGAGGGAACGGTAAGACGCGTCGTTAATGCTTTATAAAGCTGCTGGTAGGAACGCTTGTATGAATCAGGGCAGGTGCACCTGTCTCCTGTACGTGCCCGGACCGCCAGAAGACGCATCTTGCGGGTATACAGTGTTTTTTATTTATTTATTTTCCCAAATCGAGGCCGAACAAAGGAACTTGTCTGCGATGATGAATAGCCGATTATTGTGGCGGATGTTTGAGATATGGGCGTCTTTCCAGCAGCATCCAAATGCATTGCGAGATGCTTTTCTTTGTCTGTGGACACATTATATCACTATACATCTGTATGGGCTGAGACTGTTGCGTAACGGAGAAATCCGGTTATGGATTAGCAACATGATGATTGAATATATTAGGTTTGATGTCAGGAGATGATGATGCTGGATGCGTGCTTGCTCGCTTGATTTTATATGCACAAAATCATGAAATCAGCGTGCTGTGTTTATGTATGTGTGTGTGAGAGTGCGAGGATGGAGCTGTGCTTATTCAACCTATGGATGCTTTTAATATATAGCCTACTTTATAGCTGCCCTGGTGCTGAAGGTACCTGTAAACAACACCAATGCTGCGTTCAGGCCTTCAGTCGGGATCTGGATTATATTTTTGATTCGAGCTTAAAGGGAAAGTTCACCAAAAAGATGCAGCTGACTTTTTTTTTATGTTAACAGAACAATAATGAAGAATTTGAGCTCAAATGACTTGTAAGTAATGTCTACTGTAATGTTTTTGTTGAGTCAAAACAAACTGAACAGCCGTGACTCCTGAAGAGACATTGAGGTTTATGAAACATTATTTAAAGGGATAGCTCTGTAAAATTCTGTCAGTAATTCAATTAATAAGTGCTCTCATAAGTTTTCTTTTAATATTGGGTCTATCTGTCTATCTGTCTATCTGTCTATCTATCTATCTATCTATCTATCTATCTATCTATCTATCTATCTATCTATCTATCTATCTATCTATCTATCTATCTATCTATCTATCGGGTGTCTGCTGGGTCTTAAAATGTCTTAAATAAAACTATATTTTAGTCTATTTAAGACTTTTAAGATAAAAATTAGTGTTGTAGCTATTAATTTTGCTTTGTCCCAGTAAAGCTATTCAATCAGGCCGACATCCATTCAATCACCAACAATACATCTCAGTAAAACCGCTGCCCTGGTGCTGAAGGTACCTGTAAACAACACCAATGCTGCTTTCAGGCCTTCAGTCGGGATCTTAATGATATTTTTGATTCGAGCTTAAAGGGAAAGATCATCAAAAAGATGGAGCTGACTTTTTTTAAATTTTTTTTTACGTCAACAGAACAATAATGAAGAATTTGAGCTCAAATGACTTGTAAGTAATGTCTACTGTTATGTTTTTGAACAGTCGTGGCTGCTGAAGATATGAGGTTTATGAAACATTATTTAAAGGGATAGCTCTGTATTAAATTCTGTCAGTAATTTAAGAAGTGCTCTCATAAGTTTTCATTTAATATTGGGTCTATCCATCCATTCATCCATCCATCTATCTATCTACAGGGTGCCGCTGGGTCTTAATGTCTTAAATTTCAAAAACTCAATTTTAGGCCTTATAAAGGCTTTAATAGGCCGAAATATTGTGTTGTAGGTCTTAAATCATTTCAAATTAGAATAAAGCCATTAGAATAAAGTTAATTGTTGATTGTGTAATCTTGTATACGTCTAAAATTTCATACATAATGGTCCTAAAAGGGTCTTAAAGTCTTAAATTTGACTTGATGAAACCTACAGAAACTCTATCTATCTATCTATTTATCTATCTATCTATCTATCTATCTATCTATCTATCTATCTATCTATCTATCTATCTATCTATCTATCTATCTATCTATCTATCTATCTATCTATCTATCTATCTATCTATCTATCTATCTACAGGCTGTCTGCTGGGTCTTAGTCTTAAAATGTCTTAAATAAAACAAAAATTGTAGGTCTTAAAAGTCTTAAATAGACTGTAATATTTTTGTTGTAGCTCTTAAATCATTTTAAACGGGTCTTAATTTTGCTTTGTCCCAGTAAAGCTACTCAATCAGGCTGACATCCATTCAATCACCAACAATACATCTCAGTAAAACCGCTGCCCTGGTGCTGAAGGTACCTGTAAACAACACCACCGCTGCGTTCAGGCCTTCAGTCGGGATCTGGATTATATTTTTGATTCGAGCTTAAAGGGAAAGTTCACCAAAAAGATAATATTGGCTGTTAATTCACTCAATCCTCACGTTACTTGAGATGCAGCTGACTTTTTTTTTATGACAGCAGAACAATAATGCAGGATTTGAGCTCAAATGACTTGTAAGTAATGTCTACTGTAATGTTTCTGTTGAGTCAAAACAAACAGATTGAACAGCCGTGGCTCTTGAAGATGCAGTGCATTTGTTTTATGAAACATTACTTAAAGGGACAGTTCTATAAAAATATATAGGTCATTTTATTAATAAATGCTCTAAGTTTTCCTTTTTAATATTATGGATGAATTGTGAGGAGAATAATGACAGCTCATTGTACCCAGTTATGAAAAATAGTTCTCATCCATCCATCCATCCATCCATCCATCCATCCATCCATCCATCCACTACAGGGTGTCTGCTGGGTCTTAAAAAGTCTGACTGACTGAAATATTGTGTTGTAGCTCTTAAATAATTTTAAACGGGTCTTAATTCTGCTTTGTCCCAGTAAAGCTACTCAATCAGGCTGACATCCATTCAATCACCAACAATACATCTCAACAAAACCTTATTCTTTATATTAACATTTTTTTTTATATATATATTGCAAAGAGATACAGTTCACAACTGTTTACGTTTTCACAGCAAACTCCCCATTAAATTCCCTGATCAAGGAAAGAAAACTAAAAACATAACACCATTCCTCATGATAATATCGGGCCATTAGATTAAAGTTGATTGTTTATTTATTTATTTAACCTTGTATATGTCTAAAATTTTATTCTTAGGGCCCTGTCATACACCTGCCGCAATGTGGCGCAAGGCGCGATGCAATAGTTGTTTACTAGTTTCAGCTTGGCGCAAGAGGCGTTTTGACGTTTTCCGCCACGCTGTTTAAATGGCAAATGCATTTGCACTCATATCTGTGGCCATAGGTGTTCTGGTCTAAAAAAGGACACGTGTTGTGGCGCAGTGCTGGCGCTTTGCTATTTTGAGAAACCATAATAGATTTTTCAATAGACCAAAACAAAGCCGGACTATCGTCCAGTGCGGAGCGCGTTATTTGTGCGCCTCACTTACACACTGCTTAATACACACAAGATGAAAAGCAATACGCAAATATCTTTACATATGAAAGAATAAAAATATTAAGGATATATATATATATATATATATATATATATATATATATATATATATATATATATAGGATATAGGATATAATAAGGATATATGAAGGATATAAATATAAAGTATTATAATATTACAAAACATATTATTTTCTAACCCACATAAATTTAAAAACCACTGCCTTCATGCCTTGTTCATCTCAGGAGGCTTTTTCAGTTCATTCATAACAATTTGCTTTTGTATAATGTTATTATTATTAGCAGTATTATTTATTATATCCATATTTATATTTGTTTTATTAAAAACAAGCTTAGATTTGTCCACCTGTCAGGTTTCAGACCATATGGGGAACAGCATGTGTTTTAGGATATAACTCAGGTTTTTGAACACACTTCTTTATTATTGTTCATTTATTCGTTTGCTGGAAATGAGACCTGAATTTATAAATGGTTTTGAAACAAATCTTTGCGCTTAACAAACTGAATTAATTATTTATAGGCTAATCGATGTCTGTGCGTACAAGGTTTCCCTACGAGAGTGAAAGTGAAAGTAGATGAGAGGCCTTATTTCTCATTCTCGCCTGCAGATGCTCTGTTTAACTGTTTTCTTGCTAGTAAAAGGCTCAGTTTTTCCACTTACAAAGTCATCATGTAAATAGCAAATGCACCATGGCGCAACGCAACTGACTCTTAAAGGGAATGGGAGATGAGACTCTGATTGGTTTATTCTCAAAACACACCCGTAACTCATTAAGAAAATAAGCTCAACCCTTTTAGACCATGCACCACGGCACAAAGCAGATTTTTCTGTCCTTATAGCAAAAGTGGATTCTGATACGCCCTGAATGCGTTTGCGCCCTGCACTTTGTGCATGGATCATCAAAATAGAGCCCCAAATGGTCTTAAATGAGTCTTAAAGTCTTAAATTTGACTGGATGAAACCTGCAGGAATGATCAACTAGAAGTCAAGTTATTATTTGTTGTTCCTAAAATGTGGATAAGCAACAAGACTTTCGTCAGGTAGTGTACCTAGCAAATAAATGGGGGAGAGCGTGTATTTGTATAGCTGTATAACAGTGTGTGCACTTTACATAGAGAACCAGTGGTGAGTGAGTTTATGACATACAATACACTGGCTCTAAAATTGCGCTAATACTTAAATTACATTGACAAAAACTAGGTATGTGATGATAGCCGTTTTAAAGGTATACCATGGTTTGGAAAAGTCAAGGTTTTAAAACCACCCAAATTTTCTGCTATAACGTTCCTAAAGTATGTGTACGTTTTTTTTATTTACATTTTTTTTGTTTTTTTGTTTTGTTTAGGACAACAGTATATAAAATATTGATTCTACAGGTAGTGTTTTAGCCTCAGTGATGGCATCTCTTCATTCAGTGTGTGGGATATTGTGCTTTTGCCGTGGTTTAAACAGTATTGGGATGTTATCAAGGAAAACAGCATTGATGGATGATTGGACAGCTTATGTTTGATTCCTGCCAGTGACTGACTGAATTGAACTTCCACACTGTTATATATGCTTGTGGTTTGTTCACATCAGCCGGTCTGGATGTTATTGGAGGGCTGAGTTCAGGCCTGGCTTCTGTCACGCACCTGTCTGCTTGTTTCAGCATCAAACAGCAGCACAGAGTCGCCAGCTGACTTGTTGACACCTCTAGGCGCGTCGAATCCCTTGAAAAATATTTTCTTTTCTTATTAACAGCTTGTCTGTAACGGGAGACTTTCACACATTTGAAGGACTTTTCTGGCAATGCGCAGACAGGCTTTTATAAAGCTTTGGGTCCTGCGTCACTTTGTTTTGTCTTGGAGTGTTTAAGGGTGATTTTTAGCCTTTTATTTATATATATATATATATTATACACACAGTGCATCCCGAAAGTAGTTATAGAGCTTCACTTGTTTCAAAATTCATTTGAATTTGTTGCAATTTTTTTAGAAATAAAAAAGCTGAAAAATCAGATGTACATCAGTGTTCACAGCCTTTGCTCAATACTTTGTTGATGCACCTTTGGCAGTGATTACAGCCTCAAGTCTTTGTGAATATGATGCCACAAGCTTGGCACACCTGACATTGAGAATTTGTGGCCATTCCTCTTTGCAGTACCTCTCAAGCTCTATCAGGTTGGATGGGAAGCGATGGTGTGCAGCCATTTTCAGATCTCTCCAGAGATGTTCAATAGGATTTAGGTCTGGGCTCTGGCTGGGCCACTCAAGGACATTCACAGAGTTGTTGTAAAGCCACTCTATTGATATTTTAGCGGTGTGCTTTGGGTCACTGTCCTGCTGGAAGATGAACCGTCGCCCCAGTCTGAGGTCAAGAGCACTCTGTGGCAGGTTTTGATTCAGGATGCCTCTGTGCATTGCTGCATTCATCTTTCCCTCTATCCTGACTAGTCTTCCAGTTCCTGCTGCTGAAAAACATCCCCACAGCATGATGCTGCCACCACCATGCTTCACTGTAGAGATGGTATATTAGCCTGGTGATGAGTGCTGCCTGGTTTTCTCCAAACTTAACGCCTGGCGTTCACTCCAAAGAGTTCAATTTTAGTGTCATCAGACCAGAGAATTGAGTTTCTTATGGTCTGAGAGTCCTTCAGATGCCTTCTGGCAAATTCCAGGTGGGGAGTGTCTTCTGTCTGGCCACTCTACCATACAGGCCTGATTGGTGGATTGCTGCACAGATGGTTGTCCTTCTGTAAGGTTCTCCTCTCTCCACAGAAGAACACTGAAGCTCAGACAGAGTGACCATCAGGTTGTTGATCACCTCCCTTACTAAGACCCTTCTTCCTCGATTAGTCAGCTTAGATGCCCGACAGCTCTAGGAAGGTGTATATATATATATATATATATATATATATATATGTATGTATATATATATATATATATATATATATATATATATGTATGTATATATATATATATATATATATATATATATATATATATATATATATATATATATAATGTATGTATAAGTGTGTATGGGTGTTTCCCAGTACTGGGTTGCAGCTGGAAGGACATCTGCTGTGTAAAACATATGTTGGAATAGTTGGCGGTTCATTCCGCTGTGGCAATCCCAGATGAAGCCGAAATAAAGTGATTGAATTAATTTGATTAGGTGTCATCTCAATTGTATCAGCTCCAGTGATGATTGTTAAATAGCATGTTGGAAGGTTTTATGCAGACCTGGCAACCCTTCTCTAACACCCCCCCCCCCCCCCCCCCACTCACCCCAAAAAAAAAACATTTTGTTACGTTTTTTTTTTTCGTGTGAATTCCTGTAAAATCATTACCTTGTAGATACGGTGAGATCAGGTTGCACATATTTGCCGCTTAATCTTCAAAACACGTTTGATTTCATTTCGTTTTTGTTCGATTTAAGATATTTCTGTAGTAATTTCATATTCAAGCTTGGCACATCAGGACGAATTTACTTTCATAATCGCCATCAGCACATTGTATGCACTTAAGTCCCTGCAGCAGGAAATAAAACAACATCTGCCAAGAACAAATGCGAATGTGATCAAGAGTGAGTGGAAATGTAATATACGATATTCTCGAAAGCAAAACAACCTCCACGTTTTGAGTCTAGGCTATATTTAGAGCATCAAAGCCATTTAAATATAGCAAACAACAGTAGCGCACTGCATGTAACTTACAAATATTATCATTTTTAGGTTTGTCTAGCTATTTCAGTATTATTAAAACCATCTCACCCCATCCCGCAGCATTCTCTTTCTCGTTCTCCTCAAGTTTTAGTCCTTGAGATGAGATGAAATGATGATGAAGTGGCCCACTGCAATCAGCGCTCAATCACTGCGCCGTTCCCTGCGTCGCTCCACAGGCGGGAAAATCCATGTTAAGTGGTCTGTCCACCGGCAGAGAGGTCAAGCTGAGGCCGGACGGGACTGTGGAGACCACTGGTGTAGGGAAAGAGAGTAAGGAATGAAAAGAGAGCATGAGAAAGGATGAAATCAAGAGGAGTTGTGCGGGTCAGGCAGTGTTTTTTTAAATGAGACACGTGATTCTATGATTATGTTAACGTCGTGTCTTAAAGGTGCAGTAGGTGACCTTCCACAATGCTAACAGCTTAGCATAAATCTCTGATTTACAGTCCCTACCCTGGCGTCTAGAGCCACGCCTCCTTAAACACGAGCACAGCAAAAGAACGCTCTCTCATGTTGAAAGCGACTAGTGCTTTTCCGGCGGCGTGCAAGCCAAACTGACATGCGATTTCAGAGTGAATATTTAGAGTTGCATGATAAACAATATAGGGAGGCTAGGCGGAATAGCGGTATTTACTTGTTTTGTAGTTAAACTAATTAAAATCGACATTATCGATGCTGTAAAAGGACCCTCATGAAACTGAAAATAGTCTCATCAATCTTTCATCGGAAGATTTAAGTGGCTGAACAACACTTCTGTGAAGATGTAACCCATGTGTAACAACAACATCTAACGTTACATCAGCTTTGCGTGAAGCTAAAACCGTTTTAAAACAGAACATGACCTGTCTAAGAGAAATCCTTTAGACATCGTGTCATCCTTTCTCCAGCGTGCAAATGTAACCCCACCGGTCCGACACCGCCCAACCTACTCCGAGCTGGGATCAAACCGGCGTCCTTCCGCATGGGAGTCGGTTGCTCTAACAAGGAGGCTAAAGACCATGGCCTCTAGCGTCTGTCGCTAGAGCATCTTTAGAGGTCAGAGGAGTGAGGTTTACCTGCACAGCACACACTAGCTGGCCTCCGTTACACAAAGGTAACTAATATTGATTCAGCTTTTTAAAAAGTTTTGATTCAGCTGGTTTTTACCGATCGCGCGTGTGCTCTCTCTCGTGAACGCGCGGCAGTTGGCGGAGCTGCGTACAAACGGCTGCGCAGTTGTTCAAACCTGCATTTGCTGACAGACAGATTAAGTAAGATTTAACTAAGTTAAATATAGTTATTAAACCAATTTAATAAAACTATTCATTTATTTTGCTTCGACTTAGTCCTTTTATTCATCAGGGTTGGCCACAGCGGAATGAACTGCCTAATAAAACTATTCTTACTGGTAATTAGATTAAGATCACAATTTTAATGATTCTAATTTGGCATTAACTAAGAAATAAACTAAAATAAAACAAATCTTTAGTAGCTTTCATTGTTTTTTGAAAACAATACCTTTATTATGTCTGTGTAAACCAAGGTCATAATAGTTTTGGATTTTTCATTAGATTTAGTTTCTATTTCGTTTTGACTTTTTGTTTTCAAATTCAGTCAGTTTAATTAGTTTTTAGGAGAGGTTTACTAGATTTTATTAGTTTTATATTTTGAAATGACTTAGTTTTTATTAGTTTCAGTATTTGTTTTTTTCTAAATGAGGATATTTGTTAGGTGCAAGATTCAAAATCAACAGGATAAATATTGTGTAATAACTCAGCCATACTTTTTTTTGAAACCTGCATTTAGAGGATACATGAACACTATCATCTACCAATACCATACTCATCCTCAAACTCAAACATGATGGGAAGTTGATCCTAGTGTAATGTTACTGTTCTAATAACTGAATGTGAGTATATATTGGGTTATTTCGAGTCAGAGTGGGGTGTTAGGCTTGTTAATAAGCAAGTAATTTGTGGATAAGTGCTTACTGGAGATGCGAATCGTTTCAAATGATTCAGTTCAATTTAGTGAACTCGTGAATCGGTAGATGTAAGATGTAAAAATGTAAGTCGAAGCTAAAAAGTCGAAGTGGTTTTAGATAAGTAGATTAATTAATATATTCAGAAAATCTAAAAAAAAAACAATATACCAATCAATAAATAAACCTAAACCTCACATTCAGCTTAATATAATAGAATATATATTTTATCATCATTAATTATAGATTATTTTAAAACAAATAAAAAAAAATAGCTACATAGACAAAATGTAGCAGACGATTTCAGTGTGACCGTTGTCTTGGGTCTCCAGTGTTGAGCGGGTCTCTGGTGGTTTTCCTCAGGACAGATCCGCTGGTCCTCCAGACTGCAGTGAGAGTCAGACTGACTGACAGTGTGTTGAGGAATCAGCCGGACAGCTCAGAGAATGTGTGGCTCAGTCCTGCAGATGGGGTCGGGTCAGGTTGGGACGGGGATGCTGGAGAGCATCTGATGATGGAGGACAATCAGTGCGTTTACTTGGACAATAATATTGGGATACCGGGATTAAAGTCTGTAAAATGTACCCTTGTATATAGTAGTGTTTGCTATAAACGATGTTCCTGTCCAACTTTCAATGATCCAATCAGTTCCCAAAGGGTGAAGTCATGCCCCGCCCTACAATTATTACTTATTTCAGGACTATTTCAAGTGGATGTGCGTCACGATAGAGGGAACAAAACTTAGTCTTAACTTGCGCTTCATGACAACTTTAAACAATACTCTGATTAAGAATCTATGTAAAAGCAGAGTATAATTACCTTAACCTGATTAAAGTCATAACATGTTTTTGATCAATTTTACTTCAGTGAATGAATGTTTAATTTAAATTGTTGTGGTATTAAGTTTAATCTAACTTTAGTGATCCTGCTAAGAAGTAAGTTTAGCTTAAATAATTTCCTGGCAATGAGCTCAGTTGTATTGTGTGGGTCTGGAAGTTTGAGTTTGCGCATGGTTACTCACATCAGTGTAACTCAAACACTGGTGGTTTACAGGAATCAGTGCGTTTGTATCCGAGTAGGTTGTGGAAACTTAATTAACATTGATGCTATTGTAGTTCAGGAACAGCTGTGAGAGTGAAAATCTGAATGGGACTTTCAGCACACCCTTGAATGATTTTTAACAAACCACTTCTGTGTTTTGATACCAGATGTTATCTGTGTTAGCAAACGCCTTTAAATCATCATGCCTATCTAAGAAGTATTCCCCTCTCAGTTATATTTAAGGAGAGCGTAAGCATATCTTCATACTATTTTATTTAGAAATGAAAGCTAATGTACATTTAAATTCACAATTAGCATTATATAACTGTAGCAAGTTGTGTTTAGCTGCTTTAAAATCTTTAATATTTTGCTGCTACAGTTACACATTTTTAGGACGATTTTTAGGTTTGACCACAAACAGGCTCTTGCATGTTCAATGCCCTGCTGAAAAATCCAGCTAAAACCAGCCTAGGCTGGTTGGCTGGTTTTAGCTGGTTGACCAGCCTGGTTTTAGAGGGGTTTTGGCCATTTCCAGGCTGGTTTCCAGCCATTTCCAGCCTGGTCTTAGCTGGTCAGGCTGGAAAATGACCAGCTAAATCCAGCTAAAACCAGCTTGACCAGCCTGGTTTAAGCTGCACATTGCTGGTTTTGGCTGGACTCCCAGCTTGGCTAGGCTGGTCAAGCTGGTTTTAGCTGGTCATCTCCCAGCCTGACCAGCTAAGACTAGGCTAGAAATGGCTGAAAAAAATAGCCTGGAAGTGGCCAAAACCCCTCTAAAACCAGGCTGGTCGACCAGCTAAAACCAGCCAACCAGCATAGGCTGGTTTAAGCTGGATTTTTCAGCAGGGTGGTCAAAATAAAATTGCACTTATCTAAAATCTAAAACATTTCTAGCACACAGTACTATGTAGCTATCATGCTTAGCTTTAGGTAAACGCAAAGCTTGTTGCTAGCATGTTTTAACACTCTGTCAACATGTTTTAGCTGCTAATTGCAATTTAGGTTTGCTACTAAAATGTTTCCAGCATGCCAGGTGTTTTGCTTTTAATAACAATAACGATGCTTGTTTCTAGCATGAATTACCACCTTGTTAGCACTTTAACACAATTCTGACACGTTAGAACCATTAGCATGTTGCTAACATGCTTGTAGCACAAGGTAAAAGGAAAGCTTGTTGCTAACATGTTTTAATTTAATAGCATATTGTTAGCATGTTTACCATGTTGCTAGCATGACTTTACATGTTGATCAAGTTTAACTTGTTTGAACACTATACTAACATGAATTTAAAAATTGTTAACATTATCAGATGGTCATCATGTTTAGCGGTTGCTAGCGTGTTTTAAACAGCTTTGAGTAAGTCACTTTGGATGAATGTAAATGCTCGTTTCTAGCATATATTACCAGTTTGTTAGCACTTTAACACAACTCTAACGTGTTGAAATGATGTTTTAGCACATGGCTAATCTATTTTAACTTAATTTTAAGATTGGATAATATGCTGCTAACATGATTGTTGCATAAAGTAAGGAGAACTTGTTGCTAACACGATTTAACACTAGTTTAAACTCATAAATTAACTAAAAAATAGCCTATTGCTGGTATGTTTAACATGCAGCTAGCATGAATTTACACGTGGATAACGTTTAGCTTGTTTTACCACTATACTAGCATGAATGAAAAGACCGTTAACATTAGCAGATTGTCAACATGTTTTAGCTGTTGCTAGCATGTTGTTAAACATTTCTCAGTAAGTTGCTTTGGATGAATGTAAATGATTGTTTCTAGCATTAACCTTGTTAGCACTTTAGCACAATTCCAGCAGGTTGGAACCATGTTTTAGCATATCGCTTGCCTATTTCAACTTAATGTTATGATTAATGAACATGTAGCTAGCTTAAGATGTAGCTTTAGCTTGACATAAGCTAAGATTAAATAACATCATGCTTTTAGCACAAGGTAAAACAGAAGCGTGTTGCTAACATGTTTTAACTCTTAGTCATTGTTTTAACAAGTTGCTCATTTTAATTTCTGAAATGTTTCTAGCATCTCAAGTGTTTTGCTTTAATAAATATTGCTAATGTTTAACATGTTGCTAGCACGAATTTACATGTCGATAAAGTTTAACGTGTTTTAACACTACTAACATTAATTAAAAGACATTTCTCTTTAAGTTTCTTTTAATGAATGTTTGTTTCTATAATAAATTACCACATTGTTAGCACAATTATAGCATGTTGGAACCATGTTTTAGCACATGGCTAATCTATTTTAACTTAATGTTAAGATTAATAAACATGTTGCTAGCATGCTTGTAGCACAAGGTCAAATAAATGTTGCATGTTGACTGTTACTTTAATAAATAGCCTATTGCTAACATGTTTAACATGTTGCTAGCATGAATTTACATGTTGACAAGGTTTAACATGTCTTAATGCTATTCTAGAGTAAGTTGCTTTGGATGAATGTAAATGTTTGTTTCTAGCATAAATTAGCACATTGTCAGCACTATTCAGCGCAATTATAGCATGTTGGAACCATGTTTTAGCACATGGCTAACCTACTTAAGCTCAAAAGATTAATTACCATGTTGCTAACATGTTTGTAGCTTGTCATGAATTTTTGCTAGCATTAACTAACATAATACTAGCACGTTTGTAGCCTAGAGCTGTCTTTATATGGACTTCCCATAGACACAATGATGTTTCTACTGTACAAATTGTGTATATGTTATCCCCCTGGTGTTTTTATATGTAAATACTGGTATTGCTATACTTATGGGGACATTTGATATGTACATTGAGACACGTACTGTTTATATATCCCAGTTTGTAATGGTAATTTCACTATTGGGTTAGGAATGGATACAGTTTTGACTATTAAATAATTCAAGAATGCTTCAAGATGTCTTAAGGGATGAGCTGCTACTCTTACTGTATTATTTCCACTGGACGTAAGTAGGCCGCCCTACTACATTAGGAGGATTTCTGCATACTGCAACTAGGCAGAAGTAGGACATGAATGCAAACAATCCGATGAGACTGAAAGCATCTCTCAATAGAGAATAAGAACGTAAAGGCAAAACACAGAGGGATGAAGTAATCAGAAGGTGTCAAATTAGAAATGTGAACCTTCAGTTTATACAGTATAGCGTCTGTGTAGGTTTTGCTAAAATCTCACTGAGATGTTTTCTGGCTCCAGACACCCCTATGGTGACATTCAGCCCTGAAATTGCGCACACATATGCCACTTTACACCGAACAGCGTGTCACTCTGGGAAATCTGTCTTCATGTAGATCACCTGATGGAGCCCTCTAGATTTGGGTCAGCTGATGTTGTATTAGACGAGCTCTTGTTGAAAAGTAGGACAGGAACAAGAGCGAGACACAATGAGGAGCTGGGTTCTGGTCCAGGCCACCGCTGCGTTCAAAGCCGTGTTGGTTCTGTCTGTTCCCTTGCCAATCCACAGAGAGTCCAGGCCCAAACACTGAGCCATTACTAGAAAAGATCTGGACCGGAGCCAGGCATAGACGGAGCATGCTAACGCTACCAGGCTGAATCTGTTTTCTGACCTGTGTGGGCAGGGATTGTTTTATGGATGGGAATTGCACTGTGTGCTGGCATCCGATGGTAAATTCCTCACTAATATCATCTGTCTTAATGTTTTGCGGTATTTTATTGACATTTCTTG
>NC_141045.1:36977500-36980000 GCF_052040795.2 Danio rerio
ACTAGTCCCGGGTTGGACCCCTTTTGCCTTCAGAACTGCCTCAATCCTTGATGGCAGAGATTTAACAAGGCACTTGAAATATTCCTCAGAGATTTTGCTCCATATTGACATGATAGCATCACACAGTTGCTGCAGATTTATCGGCTGCACATCCATGATGCTAATCTCCCGATCCACCACATCCCAAAGGTGCTCTATTGGATTGAGATCTGGTGACTGTGGAGACCATTTGAGGACAGTGAACTCATCGTCATGTTCAAGAAACCAGTCTGAGATGATTCACGCTTTATGACATGTGTTATCCTGCTGGAAGTAGCCATCAGAAGATGGGTACACTGTGGTCATAAAGGGATGGACATGGTCAGCAGCAATACTCAGGCAGGCTGTGGTGTTGACACGATGCTCAATTGGTACTAATGGACCCAAAGTGTACCAAGAAAATCCCTCACACCATTACACCACCACCACCAGCCTGAACTGTTGATACAAGGCAGGATGGATTCATGCTTTCATGGTGTTAATGCCAAATTCTGACCCGACCATCTGAATGTGTCAGCAGAAATGGAGACTCATCAGAGCAGGCAACGTTTCCCAATCTTCTATTGTCCAGTTTTGGTGAGCCTGTGTGAATTGTAGCCTCAGTTTCCTGTTCTTAGCTGACAGGAGCGGCTCCCGGTGTGGTCTTCTGCTGTTGTAGCCCATCCGCCTCAAGGTTTGACGTGTTGTGTGTTTAGAGATGCTCTTCTGCAGATCTGGTTTGTAACGAGTGCTTATTTACTGTTGCCTTTCTATCAGCTGGAACCAGTCTGGCCATTCTCCTCTGACGTCTGGCATCAACAAGGCATTTACGCCCACAGAACTGCCGCTCACTGGATATTTTCTGAAAAACTGAGAAGTTTTCAACTGGGTGCACCTGGAAAGCACGAGCACATTGCTCTCAGTATGCATGTGCAAGCCACGTACCCCCATTGCAAATAACAAACTTGCTCACAGAAATGACGTGATGTGTGGACACCCCCACATAGACATGCTGGATTCACCTGATTTGTTGATAAGGACGCAGTCTGTCCAACTGTCCCTGGCAGTTCATAGGTCGTTGACTGGGGCTCACAAAAAAAAAACTTTCCAAAGATGTCTGTTTCTTAGTCGTTTTGCTAGCTTCTGGGTTATATGTTGGTGCTGATGTAACCGAGAGAATACGGTCATTTTTCAAAATAAAAGATCGTTCAGACTTTAGATAATAAATAAAATGAAAATAATTTATGATTTCTTGTGCGGCCTGGTACCATTTGATCCATGGACTGGTACCAGTCCGCAGCCCGAGGGTTGGGGACCACTGCTGTAGAGCACTCGAGTCCACAAAAGAGCACACTTCCCCAAAAGAGATAAAAGCACTGTAAAATCAAGGTAAAGGTAAGATTTTCTCTTAAGTTTGCTTTCGGAAGCACTATTGGATGGGGTTAGGGAAGAGTTTAGCTCAGTGGCTCCCTAGTTGATCTATAAGACAAGCTCCTCTTTCTTGTGGATGTATACAGAAGGACGTGTATCTGAAATGCACAACAGAACAAACCCTGAGTATCATATTTTAGAATTAAATAAATATAGACAGAGGCAGCATGGTGGTGTTTGGGTTTCTGCGATTAGCGAGAGTGAAGACCGGGGGGTTGGGCGGTATGGGCCGTGCACCACGGGCTCTATGCACTCTGCCCCCCTTTCCCCCCACTGGCAACACCCCTGTGGCACTGTCACCTTACAGCAAGAAGGTAGCTGGTTCGAGAGGTATTGGTGTTTGTGTGGAGTTTGCATGGTCTCCCCATGTTTCTGTGGGTTTTTTTCAAGTGCTTTGGTTTCCGGGCAACGTGATGGTGCAGTAGGTAGTGCTGTCGCCTCACAGCAAGAAGGTCGCTGGTTCGAGCCTCGGACGGGTCAGTTGGCGTTTCTTTGTGCAGTTTGCATGTTCTCCCTGCGTTCGCGTGGGTTTCCTCCAGGTGCTCCGGTTTTCCCTACAGTACAAAGACATGCGCTATAAGTGAATTGGGAAAACTAAATTAGCCGTAGTGTATGAGTCTGTGTGTGTGAATGAGAGTATTGGTGTTTCCTAGTACTGGCTTGCAGCTGGAAGGGCATCCGATGCGCAAAACATATGCTGAAATAGTTGTCGGTTCACTCCGTGGCGACCCCTTATAAATAAGGGACTGAGCTAAAGGAAAACGAATGAATAAATGAGAAATGTAGACTGCGCCCTCTAGTGGATTTGTCATCTGAAATGTGCAACAAATTGCACCTGCACTGGAGAAAATGATGTCTGCAAAATTGTTGCAAGCAATTTATGTGTTGAATTTAAACAAACAAATTAAATTTAGTCATGTTGGACTTTAAATTCAGCCCAAATAAATTTACAACCACTAAACTTAAGACAATTCAGTAAATCCAAGGAATCATCTTTTAATATATTTTTTCAGTGTGGAGCCGCATATTTTAAGTATAGCAAAAATGTAGG
>NC_141045.1:36985000-37025000 GCF_052040795.2 Danio rerio
GTTAGCATTATCTGTTTATACTTTCCTAAACTACTAACCACAGAGTTGCAAGATCAGAAAATGACAACCCAGGCTCATTGTGGAAACGTAGTCCAGCGGATGTTTCTGGAGACTGCGGAATACGTCCCGGCGGGTACGAACGGCTGCAGTTTATGTTTTCGCGAATCCGCAAGAGGCCGCTGTTGTGCGCTTTTCGCACCTCAGACGCCTCTCACGAGTGTGGTTCGCGCCTAAGCTGTTCTCGCGTGAACCCACCGGAGGCCGCTGTCCGACTGACCGAATGATTGACTATGCAATCGGCCGACCCGCCCTCCTCCTTCCCTGAACCCAACCAATTTTACCGATCGCCCTCCCGCCCGCTCGCTTCCCTAAACCCGAGCGACAGTTTACAAAAAGCCGTCCAAAAAAAAAGCCCTGATTTTATTTTTATTTTATTTTATTTTTTTCTACCGCGTTTTCGGATTTCGCCGCGTTCTCACCCTGTCACGAAACTCGTTCACTTAATTTTTGGGATTCTGTTTTTGTCTTAACTGATTGCTGGAACCGCTCTACCCTGGACTCGAAACCAGTCGCTGAGGTCGACTCTTCTCTGCATCTCGAGCCTGCCGACGTACACTGAGCTGAGTGGACAAACGAGTTGCAGCGGGAAAGCCCTCCACAAGGAGGTAAGGCAAGCGCGAAAGGGAACCGCATCACACCGCCCCGCATTGTTCGCTTGAAAAAAATTAACGCGGCCGTACGTACCCCCCGGGGCGTATACTGCTGTCTCCAGAAACGTCCGCGGGACTACGTTTTCATAATGAGCTTGGGTTGGAAAATGATCAATCTGTAAACATATTTTAGATTTAATTGAGGGAAATAAACTTGAGTTATGAGTGTGACCAAGAAAGTGTTTGAGTTTACAGTCTACAGGGGCGGAGTTAGTGAATTGGGGGCCCTGAGCAATTTTAGCCAAGGCGTCCCAAACGTTCTGAAATGCAGCTTTCCTATTGTTATTTACTTTTAATTGATTTATTTTTCAGTTTTGTTTTCTTATGTCACTCCCTTTCTACACTTTGTCCTAATACAAAATAATAACAACAACATGTTACGCATCTTGTCAAACCTTTTAAATCATTTGTTTTCTTAAAGGGCACCCTACTGAAAAATCTAGCTTAAACCAGCCTAGGCTGGTTGGCTGGTTTTAGTTGGTCGACCAGACTGGTTTTAGAGGGGTTTTGGCCGTTTTCAGGCTGGTTTCCAGCCATTTCCAGCCTGGTCTTAGCTGGTCAGGTTGGGAGATGACCAGCTAAAACCAGCTTGACCAGCCTAGCCATGCTGGGAGCCCAGCCTAAACCACCTATATCCAGCTTAAACCAGGCTGGTCAAGCTGGCTTTAGCTGGATTTAGCTGGTCATTTTACAGCCTGACCAGCTAAAACCAGGCTGGAAATAGCTGGAAACCCGCCTGGAAGTGGCCAAAACCCCTCTAAAACCAGCCTGGTCAACCAGCTAAAACCAGCCAACCAGCCTAGGCTGTTTTAAGCTGGATTTTTCAGTAGGGCACCTATGGTGAAAAATCTACTTTTCAAGCTGATACAAACACACACAATCCTTTTTTTTTTCAATTTAATAACATACAAACGGTGGACCAATTGAAGCGGTTTTCAGAGCGACCACAACTTTACGTAGGAGTGCGCTTCCCCCCGCCCACCAATACTGATTGACAGGCGCATCACCATCCTCAGTTTGTTGTTTCATGTCCGCCATTTTCAGCGTGTGAGTTAAAGCGATGTCACTAGAGGAACACCCTTGCTCTGTTTTTAGATGTAAGGCTCATTGGGCTCAACACAAGATCAATATTCTCCACATTATCGCTCTAACCGGAATTATTGTTTGTACCTTTAGGTAGGTTTGCAGACATGTGTACTTTTCATTGCGTCTACCTTCAGCCGTTTGCATTTCTCGTGAACACAGAAGCTCCATGTGATCTTAGGTGCAGCTGGAAAAGTGCAGGCGCGTTGCCTCATGTGCGCGTCTCTCCATTGGAAATAAAATAACAAACCTGCCTGCAGGTCGCACACCAGAAGCGCCTCTCTGCATGGCGTGGCACCATGCATTTTTTAGTTCTGGGCGTGGGTTCTGTCAGGGTGCACGCAGCGGCGCTTTGGGTCGGCGACTGGGGCGCCGTTGTGTTTGCGCTGGTGCAGGCCTGTGTTTGGAGTTTTGGGATGTATGGCGCGACGATTCGGGACACTTCATGTTTCTGCCGCGCCACTGAGAGTGTTGGGGGTTCAAACGGCACATCCGGTGCCTCAGTCAAAGTTAATTCAGTGTGCGTGGTTATTAGTCTCGGTGTACAAGCTCGGCACTTAAAACTAGCACACAGTTGGCTGTGAAACTATACAGAGACACGAATGATTTTGTACTCTCTGCTTGGTCTGTGTCCGAGTCGTACATGTACGGCTGAATGCTGATCCTAGCTTAGCTTCTCTCTGTCTGCCTGTCTGTTGCAAACACACAGCGTGGGAGCTCTTCGCTCCACCCCCTTGTTATGTTGGGCGGGAAGCCGAAACTAATTTTGATGTAAAGCAACACGGCCGAAAACGAAGCAAAACCGAAAACGGCTGTCAACTTTTCTTTTTTTGTTTGAAAGCGGATATTGAATGGACAGAAGATACCCTGATTTTCAAGACTTCAGCTGTAGTATGTTGTTTTCCACCCCAAAGTCTGCTTATTTTACAATAAAAGAGGGTTAAAATAATTCATGCTGTTAAAAGCATTCACAATCGATTAACCGCCTCGGAGCTCAGAGTAGCCCTGTCTCTAATGGTTTATAAATTATGCCTTAAAACACAGCCGCATGACAGTGTGTGTGTGTGTGTGTGTGTGTGTGTGTGTGTGTGTGTGTGTGTGTGTGTGTGTGTGTGTGTGTGTGTGTGTGTGTGTGTGTGTGTGTGTGTGTGTGTGTGTGTGTGTGTGTGTGTGTGTGTGTGTGTGTGTGTGTGTGTGTGTGTGTGTGTGTGTGTGTGTGTGTGTGTGTGTGTACACACATTCTCATGCTCTGGAGAAAAAGGCTGCTGGTTAAAAATCAGACCGTGTAACAATATCCCTAAAAAATCTGCTCTATCAAGACGTTGTTTCAGCATTAAGTTTAGTTAACTTCTGACTCATTTGAATATTGATTGTGCTCATTAGCGGGCCACACTTTCCTCCTCATGAATATTGATGAGCAGATGAAGACTGGTGTTAATGTTAAGCATAGATGTTTGCCGAAAATAGTGTTTGTGTTTGTGCGTGTGCGTGTGCGTGTGCGTGTGCGTGTGCGTGTGCGTGTGCGTGTGCGTGTGTGTGTGTGTGTGTGTGTGTGTGTGTGTGTGTGTGCAAGCAGCCAAATTCACACGTCAGCAGTGCAAATGAACGAATGCACTGAATCTAAAAGCAGGAATGTAAGGAGATTCAGGTTGATAAGTGCAATTTCACTGCAACCAACAACTCGCAAACTTAATGTGCCAAAAGTATCTTTAGATATGTGTGGAAGGAGTTCATTTGGGATGAAGCTCTTCCCGAGGTGTCGCTGTTATGGGGTTTCTAAGGTATTCTGAGTGTTTTTTTTTTTTTTTTCTTTTTAAAGCAATTTTTTTGCTTTGTAATTTTATTTCAGATTTTTAACAATATTATTATATTTAAGCCTGTATGTTGTTGTTATTATTATTATCATTATCATCATCATTAAAATTGAAAAACAAGTGATTATTTATCCACTGTTAAAAACTTACATAAAATGACAAATATTTACATTATTGTTTTAGTTATTATTTTAAAAACAATGTCAATAATAATAATAATAATAATAATAATAATAATAATAATAATAGAAATAGAAATCTAAATCATACTCATAATTGAAATGAATAATGATTATTTTTATGGACTGTTTATAAACTAAAATAAAATGACAAATATTTACAATATTGATGTAGTTATTGTTGAAGTTATCATTTTAATAACATTATTATTATTATATTCATACTAATAATAGTAATAATTATTTATTTATTGACTGTTTAAAACAGAGAAATAAATTAAATCTACATTATTGTTGTAGTTATTATTTAAATTACAATATTATTATTATTAATATTAATATTATACTAATAATAGTAATTAATAACGATTTATTATCATTATAATCATTTGTTATATTGACTGTTTAAAACAGAAATAAATTCAATATTTACATTATTGTTGTAGTAGTATTATTATTATATAAACAATAATTATTTAATAATTATATACTGCCTAAAAATAACAAATCTTTAAATTGTTGTAGTTGTTATTTTAAAAACAACAGCAATAATAATAACAATAATAATAATAATAATAATAATAATTAATATTATTTATTTATTCATTAATGAATATAATTTATTGGCTGCCTAAAACAAAATCAAAATAACAAATATTTACATTGTTGTAGCTATTATTATTTTTTTATTATTATTATTATTATTATTATTATTATTATTAATAATAATAATAATAATAATAATAATAGAAATAATAATAAAAATTAATAATGAATTAATAATGATTATTATTTATGGACCGTTTCTAAACTGAAATAAAACGACAAATATTTACAATATTGTGGAAGTTATTATTTTAATAACATTAATATAACATTCAATAACATTATTATTATTATTATTATTATTATTATTATGAATACTAATAATAGTAATTAATAATGACAAAAATTAATTAATTAATAACAAAACATAAATGACAAAATACAGAAAACGTATGAATATTTTATACCATTAGTGAATATACAAAACACAAAACCTGTTAATTAACAGACCTTTTTAACAGTTTAAGGCCATCTGTACACTTATTAATTCAAATTAATTTATAATTGTTGACTATATTTCAGCTTTTAATAATCAGAAATTCAGAAAATGTACAGTAAACACAGCAAACCTGGACACTCTTATGTTTGACTCTGATTTAATGTTGACCTCTGGAAGTTTTGGCTCCAGCATTTACAGCACTTGCTGTGTTTTTACCTTTGCTTAATGTCTGTTTTCTCTCTGGTTACTGCAGTAAACACACACACTGCGGTGGCTGTAGTTTCTCTTCTCGTGTCTGATGATGTTTATCGTGGTCAAACCGAAACACTTCACTCTTCAGAGCTTCAGTTCGACACTCCACAGACTCTCACTGAACACTCAAACCAACTGCGTCTGCACTTCTGCACCCTTCTGTGTTTGATCAGTTAGCCGAGTGAATGAGATCAATAGCCACTAAGTCTAAACGTTACGAATTGCCGTGAGATATCGTTAGTGAACTATAAACTCAAGGGTCTGAATGTCTGGTAGTTTGCAGTGAGGGTCTGAGTCTTTTCGGAGGTTTTATATACGGCGAGTTTGGCCTTGTTAAAGCACACATGGATGAATGAGCTCGGCGTGAAACGTCCTGACTCTTATTTTCACGGCTGGGCTCAAATCCCAGAGTTCCTCTGGGTTTCTGGACCTGCAACTGCGTCTCTTTGGCTCTGCAGGTCTATGAGGTAATAATGGGCTGCATGTTGAAGGATCAGTGGGAGGGAGAGGTGTGTGTGTGCTTGTTTTTATATCCTGGTGGGGACTTAAACCTGAATACACACACACAAACTGTAAAACATTTATTATTTTTTTTTTATTTTAGTTGAATAAAGTGAAGTTTTTTAGTCATCTCAACTTAAATCAGTCAAACTGGCTGATTAACTTATTAAATTAAGTAACTTAAAATCAGTTGGCGTTTCTGTGTGGAGTTTGCATGTTCTCCCCATGTTGTTGTGGGATTCCTCCGGGTGCTCCGGTTTCCCCCACAGTCCAAACACATAGTCCGTAGTGTATGTGTGTGAATGAGTGTGTGTGGGTGTTTCCTAGAGATGAGTTGCAGCTGGAAGGGCATCCACTGCATAAAACATGTGCTGGATAAGTTGGCGGTTCATTCCGCTGTGGCGACCCCAGATTAATAAAGGGACTAAGCCGAAAAGAAAATGAATGAAGATATTTTTCAGATCGGATTAATTCCAATTCAGACAAAAAAGTGTCTTTAAAAAGTCTTTTATAAGCAATGAATGAGTGAAAACATCCGCAGATATCCTGACTCTGATTGGCGGTCGTCATTTTCCTGTCTTGGTGTAGTGGGATATGATATACAGCCTGTACAGTAGAAAAAACACGACATCTATGGGAAAGTCCCCAGAAAGGTGTGTGTGTGTGTGTGTGTGTGTGTGTGTGTGGGTTAGTAAGGCAGGTTTGAGTAATGAACACACACAGATGTTGTGTTTTGTGCGTCTCTATCGGCAGACGTGATGAATGTCTCTCATTATATGCGGGAGTGTCAGCGTTTCTCTTTCCTCTGTCTTTACCTCCGCTACTCTGATCAATCACAGATTCAGTTCAGTTCGATTAAAGAAAAATGCAATCATTTTATATTGAGCAGTATTTTACATGTTGCGTGAACACGTATACTGTATACTAGAGCTGCACGATTCTGGCTAAAATGAGATCCCGATTTTCTCACGATTCTGTAGATGTAAAATAAAGGTTTGGTGAAAACAAACATATGGCACAACATCCATATTAATATTATGTGTAGGTCTACTGGTTTCTATAAATAATTCTATTCTACTTATAGTAGTTCTGATGTTGAATTATTATGTTTGAGATATATGCTTGCAATCTGTCATATTAGACATTTATTCACTGGTAAAATCAGACATTTGCCATTATCAGATTATATTCAACATTATATAGGCTAGAGTAGTTATACTGACACTGTAAACATTTATTTTCATGCACAACTGTGGGTTCGCTATGAAAGAAAAACATATCAAATGCTTGCTGTAATCATAACTCTGAAATGTGATATGATCATTTAAATGAAGTGCACACTTTCCGTTTCATTCTGACTGCTAAGTGCTGTTTATACTTCACACGCGGCTCCCAAACAATCACTCTGTGCCACAAACTGAATATTATGTACAACTGTATTACCTGTTAATCACAACATATGCAGGTTCTGTTCACTAAAGTAGACGCGCGCTCGTCTATCACTAAGTAGAGCGTGCGCCCCCTCTCTGTGATAACAGCTCATGGTTAGCAGCTCACGTTACGTGTGATTTCCCGATCGCGAAAACATCATTATATTAAAAGAAAAATGACATTTTTGAGTGAATTATACCTTATAAATACAGTTTGTGACTCATTCAACATCATTTGGAGGTGTCAATGTCACTGAGCAGCGTATGTGAAACAATGAAAAGACTCGTGCAGCCGCCTTTTCTTCTCTCCTGAACTTGAAAATATGATTGACAGAATCGTAGAAATGCAGAATTAAAATAGTCTAGAGCAGGGATCACCAAACTTGTTCCTGGAGGGCCGGTGTCCTGCAGATTTTAGCTCCAACCCTAATCAAATACACCTGAACAAGCTAATCAAGGTCTTACTAGGTATACTTGAAACATCCAGGCAGGTGTGTTGAGGTAAGTTGGAGCTAAATCCTGCAGGGACACCGGCCCTCCAAGACTAGGATTGGTGACCCCTGGTCTAGAAGGTCAAATCGAGATTGCAAACTTTTAACGATTAATTGTGCTGCTCTACTGTATACAAAAATATTAAAATTATTAAAAGCAGTGATTAGCAAACTGTATTTCGGCAGGAATGTACGTGTTCACATTCCTTTAGCATTTTATTAAGGAAATTCAATTTATATTCAATATATGTCACAGAAAAGCTAAATATTGTGCTGTCAGGTCCACAAGATGGCAACAGAGACAGCATAAGTCGTCCTTAGAAGAGGAAAACTGAGTAATTTCAAACTACATCATTATTAAACTGGGAAGTGATGTTCTAAGTCGATCACTCTCTTTTGTGTGTTGTAGTGCTGTATTTATACCATAGTAATTGTAGTGTATGGAGCGTGAATTGGGACTCGTATATCAGGAATATATGTATTTTGTGTCTGTTTGTTTTTAATGAGTCTTCTGTTTTCATTACTGCAGAATAGTTCAGTAAAAATAAAGAAGAAATGCCCGCATGTGTTCAGCGTTTTTCCTTATCGCAAACACAACAGTAATCTGCTATTGTTTGCTTTTCTCCGGCATTTTCAAGGTTAATTATTAGGATCTGATTGCTACAGAGAAAAACTGGGAAATCTCTGTAGACTGATGGCATTTCATGTGGTTCAGCATTATAATCTTAAAATGTGAGCAAAATCGCCTGTTTTGGCTTCACTTTAGACATTACGCTAGAGAATCATTCAGACACTAGCTCTATAGTGACGTTTGTGAATGAGCAACGGTTTCTGCTGTTCGGATGTCAGCTGCAGATGTGAATGAATGGCGGAAGAAAGTAGTTCCTCTTATACGAAAGGGTTTTAAAACTCTGTGTTGGATTTTCTTATTTATATACACGATTATGCTGCTAAACTGTTGTATAAATGCAATGTCACATTCGTTGCAGTGTGATATGGCTGTATATCTTCACGGGTGGGGCACTAAGGCACCTCCCACCAGTGCTGATATACAGCCAAATTGCACTACTCGTGTGATACTGTTCATATATATATATATATATATATATATATATATATATATATATATATAGTTGAAGTCAAGATTATTAGCCCCCCTAAATTATTAGTCCCTCTGTTTATTTTTTTCCCCAATTTCTGTTTAACGGAGAGCAGATTTTTTCAGCACATTTCTAAGCATAATAGTTTTAATAACTCGTCTCTAATAACTGATTTATTTTATCTTTGTCATGATGACAGTAAATAATATTTGACTAGATATTCTTCAAGACACTTCTATACAGCTTAACGTGACAAAGGCT
Organism: Danio rerio; assembly: GCF_052040795.2. NCBI lineage: Eukaryota > Metazoa > Chordata > Actinopteri > Cypriniformes > Danionidae > Danio > Danio rerio. The sequence goes on from NC_141045.1 coordinate 36,993,867, forward strand.
TAACTAGGTTAATTAGGTTTATTAGGCAAGTTAGGGTAATTAGGCAAGTTATTGCATAACTGTAACCCCGAGGAGTGACACAGACAACTGAGGTTTGGATCCACATGCAGGTTTATTCGAAGTCAGGCTAGCAATGGTCAACACAGGTGCAAACCGATATATACAGGCGGTCCAGAATCGTAGTCAAACACAGGCGAGAGGTCAGAAGGCAGGCGGCTAAACAGGAGAACTAGATAAACAAGGCTAAGATCAACACACGGGAAAACAAGACTAGGAGAACGCATTGTAATGTCACTAACAGTAAACAAGACTCTTCAATGTGAATGAGTGTGTGTGCTGCTTAAATAGTGTGTGTAATCAGCTTGATCTCATGAGAAAACGTAAGTATTTTACGTTTTGCCAGTTTAGTGGCTAATTTGTACGAGTTCAGTCGTACGAAATGGTACGATTTTAAAAAGGAGGCGTGGCACCTGACCCCACCCCTAACCCCAACCGTCATTGGGGGATAAGCAAATCGTACTAAATTGTACGAATTAGATCGTACGAATTCATACGAATTAGCCACTAAATGAAAAAGTTACGAATTGCCGTGAGATTGTGTTGGTGTAATCAGTCTTTGACAATCCTCAGGTGGTGCGAGTTTTATCAGTCTAAATGAGGAAGCAGGTGTGTGTGGGCGAAGAGCATGTATGAAGTTGTTGTGCATAAACTGTCAGATTTGTAGTTTGTATGAGTGATAATGTTTTTCAGCGACCTCTGGTGGTTAGAGGTCGCTGGTTGATTGTGACAATAACGATGGTTTGTTCTGTAGACTATCGGGAAAAGCAATAGCTTAAAGGGGCTAATAATTTCTCCCTTAAAATGGTGTTTAAAAAATAAAACTGCTTTTATTCTAGCCGAAATAAAACAAATAAGACTTTCTCCAGATGAAAAAATATCAGACATACTGTGAAAATTTCCTTGCTCTGTTGAACATCATTTGGGAAATATTTAAAAAAGATAAGAAAATTCAAAGGAGGGCTAATAATTCTGACTTCAACTGTATAGATATCAATCTGGGAGAACATGCAAACTCCACACTTAAATGCCAACTGACTCAGCCGGGACTCGAACCAGCGACCTTCAGTACTAACCACTGAGCCACCATGTCGCCCACATTTAAATTCTTGTAGCATTTTATCACTGAAAACACAGAATGACACAAACACTTACTCAATGTACGTCTTGTGCCGAAAATTGTGAGTAATCGCTTCCCTTAATTCTCGCACTTGTTCTGCATATCAGTCGGGTGTGATGGCACATTTTTCCACCGCTGCCAGACGTCTGACACTCTGGAAATAAACCTCGCAGCCTCCCAGCGCAATTATGAAGGTTAGCGTGTTAAATTTAGCCGTGGAAACATTGATGGTGAGCGAGAGCGCAGGGAGAGGTGATGAGTGAGTGTGTGTGTGTGTGTGTGTGTGTTTCAGAGAGTGGAGGTGGAGGTGAGAGCGCAGGTCTTTCTCTTTCTCACACGTTTGCTGTCAGTGTTTTCAGGCTTGTTAGCGCGAGCTCATAAATACGAGCGACTCTGTGTGTGTCCAGGTCTTTGTGTGTGTGTCTAAACAAACGCTTTCCGGTGCTTCTGTGAAGCCACATGAGGGTGTGGGTTACGCTGTACACTCTTATATTTAAAGATACACCGAGCGATTTTTGCAATATGTGCTTCAGACTACGTTCTTATGAATCTGCAGTCTGAATTATCAGCCCTCCTGAATATTTTAACCCTAATTTCTGTTTTTTTTTCTTTTTCTAGCAAATTTCTAAACATAGTTTTAAACTGTAGAGTTAAATTTTCGACATCAAACCTCAAAAAAGCAGAGATGAACATCCCATAATGCAGTGTTTCTCAACCATGTTCCTGGAGGATCAGCAGTTTTGCATGTTTTCCATGTATCCTTAACCAAACATACCTGATTCAGATCATCAGCTTGTTAGCAGAGACTGAAAGACCTGTAATGGGTGTGACAGACCAATAAGACATCCAAAACATGCAGTGCTGGTGGTCTTCCGGGAATATGGTTGAGAAACACTGATGCAATTCACAACTGTAAATAAACGGAGCAGTTTAATCAAACTGTTAATTAACAGATATTTTTATAGCATTAGTGTTTATTCAAAGACACACTGAGCAATTTTTGCAGTATGTGCTTCAAACTACATTCTTATGAATCTGCTGTCTGTTTTATTAGCCCTTTTATATATTATTTCCAGCAAATTGCTGATTAACAGAGATTTTTTTTCCAGCAAATTTCTAAACAATAGTTTTAAACTGTAGAGTTGACTTTTCAACATCAAACCTCAAAAAAGCTGAGATGAACATCCCATAATGCAGTGTTTCTCAACCACGTTCCTGGAGGACCACCAGTTCTGCACGTTGTCCATGTCTCCTTAACCCAACACTCCTGATTCAGATCATCAGCTTGTTAGCAGAGACTGAAAGACCTGTAATGGGTGTGACAGACCAAATAGACATCCAAAACATGCAGTGCTGGTGGTCTTCCGGGAATATGGTTGAGAAACACTGATGCAATTCACAGCTGAAAATAAACAGAGAAGTTTAATTAAACTGTTAATTAACAGATATTTTTATAGCATTAATGTTATAACACTAAGTGATTTTTGCAATATGTGCTTCAATCTACATTCTTATGAATCTGCAGTCTGATTTATTAGCCCTCCTCTATATTTTTCCCAGCAAATTTCTGTTTAACAGAGACATTTTTTCAGCACATTTCTAAACATAATAGTTTTAAACTGTAGAGTTGAGTTTTCGACATAAAACCTTGACAGAGCAGAGATCAACCGTGTTTCTCAACCACGATCCTGGAGCACCACCAGTTCTGCACGTTGACCAAAGAGACATCCAAAACATGCAGTGCTGATGATCTTCCAGGAACATGGTTGAGAAACACTGGGCTAATGTCATTCACAACTGTAAATACATTTAGAAGTTTAATTAAACTGTTAATTAACAGATATTTTTATAGCATTAAAGTTTATTTAAATATACATTAAGGGATTTTTGCAGTATGTGCTTCAGACTACATTCTTATGAATCTGCAGTCTGTTTTATCAGCCCTCTATATTTTTCCCAGCAAATTTCTGATTAACAGAGATTTTTTCCAGCAAATTTCTAACCATAATAGTTTTAAACTGTAGAGTTGAATTTTCAACATCAAAACTCGATGGAGCAGAGATCAACAGTGTTTCTCAGTGTTTCTTTTAATCATGACAAACTATATATTATTTGAAAGCTTAAAATGTCTATTTTTAATTTCTGGTGCCTTGTGTTTGATAGATATTACTGGGCTTATTACTGAGTTATTAAGTAATTTGTAACAAGGATGCTCATCAGAGTCGTAAAAAATTACTTTGCTACAGCAATTAACGTGCTTAGATGTTTTTAGATGTTTTTTTAGACTCAAATACCAGCAAATAACTTAATGTCATGTTTACCATACAAATATTGTTAAAAGTATGAAAAAATACAGTGTATATTCCTTAAAACTTATTGCTTTAAAGGACTAATATTGACCTTAAAATGGTTTTAAAAAAATTCAATACTGCTTTTACTCTTGTCGAAATAAAACAAATAAGACTTTCTCCAGAAGAAAAAATATTATAGGAAATACTCTTAAAATTTCCTTGCTCTGTTAGACATAATTTGGGAAATATTTGAAAAAGAAAAAAAAATTCTAAGGAGGGCGAATAATTCTGACTTTAACTCTACTTAAAACCCTTAAACTGTCACCATCCCGCTTACATTTACATCAGTCTTTAGCAATTGAATCATAAACTAATCATGACAAACTATATATTATTTGAAAGCTTAATGTCTACAGTATTTTCCATTTCTGGTGCCTTGTGTTTGATAGATATGTCTGGGCTTATTACTTTGTTAGTATTAATTTGTAACAAGGATGCTCATCAGAGTCGTAAAAAATTACTTTGCTACAGCAATCAACGTGCTTAGATTTTTTTAGACTCAAATACCACCAAATTACTTAATGTCATGTTTACCATACAAATATTGTAACTGTTTACATCAGTCTTTTGCAATTAAATCCTAATCTAATCATGACAAACTATAAATCGAATGTACAACTGCACTAAATGAAGGAAAATTAATAATCAAAACATAGGGAGTGCAGTTGTATGTTCGCTAATGGAAACTGGATGGTCATCTGGTGGTCATGTTTGGTATTGCAGCAAAACTATAATCCTAATGAAGTTCTTTTTTTTAACATTTCAGCTTCAAATTTGGAATATAATGTGGTCAGATATTTATCCCATGATGCAAAGCAAGAAAATTCCTGAATGGTTGTGAAGCCTCATCATAATCATAATAAATAGCAGATATAGTACGTCTGAATTCCCTTCCTACTACTCACATTCATACTATATAGAACGTACTTTTCTAACCGTTGTGTAGTAAATTCTCCATCTGTCGCTCTCCTCTTCTGCAGTCCAGTGCTGTGAAATGAGACTCAGCCCTTTTATAAAAGGCTTGTCAGAGATTGCGAGTTGGTTTTTTTCTTTAAGCTGCATGAAATGACAGGAGGAGAGCGAACGCATGGCTGTGAATTATGGATTGTGAGTCTCGCGTCTCGAGGTTACAGCAACTCTTGATGTAAAAACTGCTGCCGTGGGAAACTCTTGAACCTGCTGAGGCATCAAATATAACGTGTATTGTGCATGCATATTATATCTGTACAGGCAGATTCACGTTCTCTGTCGGATGACCTCATCACTGACTTTAAACACAAACACGAGTCCCTCATAAAACAAATACCATCGTTTCTGTAGAAATATATGTTAGTTGTGCAATTACATTGGCAAAACAATGAATTCAAATTCATAAATGAATGTGGCATTTTCAGCTGGTTTATTTTTTATTGGCTTATAATTTGTGGTTTTATTGTCCAATTTATAAGAATATAACTGTACAGTTATATATAACTGTAATCTTAATAATTAACAAGTATCTCAGGATTTAATTCTGGTAAAATATGAACTCATTAAAGTTATATACATGAGCTATAACACATGAGTGCGATATGGCTGTATTTTGGCTCTGGTGGAAGGTGGAGACCACAGGCCGAGTACCTTAGTGTCCCATCAGTGCTGATATACACCCATATCGCGCTGCTAGAAGTGTGATATTGCATTTATACAACAGTTTGATGGCATAATCATGTATATAAAAAAGAAAATCTAACACAGACAGTCTCAAAAATCCTTTTGTAAGAGGAACTACTTTCTTCCACCATTCATTCATTCATTGCCAAGTCACCAACATCACTTTAGAGCAGGGGTGTCCAAACTGTCTGCTTTCCCTCAGATTTTAGCTCCAACTTGCCTCAACACACCTGCAAGGATGTTTCTAGAAAGCCTAGTAAGAGCTTGATTAGCTAGCCCAGGTGTGTCTGATTGGGGTTGGATATAATCTTTGCAGGACACCAGCCCTTCCAGGACAGAGTTTGGACATGCTTGCTTTAGAGTTAGTTTTTGAATGATTCTCTAGCGTAATGTCTAAAGTGATGACTAAACAGCTGATTTTGCTCATATCTTATTATAAGTCTGAACAGCATGAAATGCCATCAGTCTACAGAGATTTCTCAGTATTTCCCTGTTGCAATCGGGAGATCACAATAATTAACCCCCAAAAAAGCCATTACAAAGCAAACACTTGCAGATTAATACAGTATAAATACAGCACTACAACATATAAAAGAGAGAGAACGACTAAGAATGTCACTTACCTCTTTTATAATGATTTGTTCAGCTATAGTTTTACATTTTTGCAGAGTTTTTCCTCCCCTAAACGCTTATCATGCAGTCTGTCGCCATCTTGTGGCGGAACGTCAACCCTCTTTGCTCTTCTCAGTGACAGGCCGACGTGCTGAATCTTCGAAATTATAAATATTTAAATTAGGCACTGTTCTTATAAATAAATTGCATATTTGCAATCTAACCATTAAGAGCTGCAATATTTGTCGAACTGTAGTGAGTTTATTGATCTGCTGTCTCTCTATTTGGGCGGAGTAATACACAAGAGTTAGGAGGCTGTACGAGTGCTGATATTCAGCCAATCAGATTCAAGAAACAGACAGAACTGTCGTACAAATTGTAAACTTTTGCGTATATAAATTGTTTTGATGTTGTTATATTTTGTTTAAATATTGTTATTATTGTTATTATTAATCTATTAAGTTACAGAATACAAATAACAATGCAATGTCTGTTTTTGTATACGGTGTGCAGTTGTATGTCATGTAATGGTAACAAATGCTCAATATAGTACATCCGAATTCTATTCATACAACTCGCATTCATTCATAGAGCGTACGTTTTTTTAACGGTTGTGTAGTAAATTTAAAATATGTAGTACCTACTCGAGTAGTAGGTGATTTCCAATGCAGCCTTGATTATGCACACTGTAGAGAGATACAAGACTCTGCAAAGATGAGGTGGATGGAGTATATATAGCGTGGTGAGTGTAATCTGCGTAAAATGATTCAGATTGATGTCAGCTGTGGTGTGCAAATCATAATGGGAAATGTAGTCCGGGATATGCAATCGTGACACTGAGTGCCGTGGCAGTCTTTCAACATGATTTCAATTGTCATTTTTTTAAAGGTGTTGCATTTATGTTAAAAATAACAGCCACAGCTTTAGTTTGAAGAGTTTCAGTGGATGGTAAAATTGTGGCTGAAGTCAGACTTTACTGTGTTCACTCATCATTCTCTCTCTGTCTCTCATAGGTCTGTGCTTGAGCCCGAGTCTTCCTCCACTCTCAGTGATGGACTAAACCAGAACAGTGTGTGTGTGTGTGTGTGTGTGAGTGTGAGTGTGTATGTGTGTGTGTCAGGAGCATGACTGTGAGGCGGTTGCTGCTCAACTCCCATTGAGAACACAAAAAGTAAGGAAACCTTCAGTCTTCATTTATACACATGCTATAAATTGAATTCGGTATCACTTTATTTTGATGGTCACTTTGGGACATTTAATTGACTAAATTACCTCACAACTACATGTGAGGCAGTGGCGCAGTAGGTAGGGCTGTCGCCTCACAGCAAGAAGGTCGCTGGTTCGAAACTCTGCTCAGTTGGCGTTTCTGTGTGGAGTTTGCATGTTCTCCCTGCCTTCGCGTGGGTTTCCTCCGGGTGCTCCGGTTTCCAAAGACATGCGGTACAGGTGAATTGGGTAGGCTAAACTGTCTGTAGTGTATGAGTGTGTGTGTGAATGTGTGGATGTTTCCCAGAGATGGGTTGCAGCTGGAAGGGCATCCGCTGCGTAAAAACTTGCTGGATAAGTTGGCGGTTCATTCCGCTGTGGCGACCCCGGATTAATAAAGGGACTAAGCCGAAAAGAAAATGAATTCAATGCAATTCAGCTTTATTTGTATAGCGCTTTTACAATGTAGATTGTGTCAAAGCAGCTTCATATAAATGGTCATAGTAACTGGATCAGGGTAGTTCAGTTTTTAGTGTTTAAGTTCAGTTCAGTTTAGCTCAGTTCAGTGTGCTTTGAAATCATTACTGAGAGTCCAAACACTGAAGAGCAAATTCATCGATGAGTAGCTTTTCAGATCCTGAACCATGCAAGCCAGTGGCGACAGCGGAGAGGGAAAAAAAAAACTTCACCAATAGGAGAGTGAAGAAAAAAAACCTTGAGAGAACCAGACTCAGTTCGGCATGACCATTTTAATTTCTCCGCTGGCCAAAAGTCTTGTGCAGAGCTGCAGTCTCAGGCTGGAAGCTGGCCTCAGTGAAGGCTCGTCTGTCCCTGGAGCGTCACTGGAATCAGTCTCATGTTCTCCACTTCCCATGACCATCAGCGCAGCAGCAGCTCAGGATACGGCCTGGTCCCGGATATGGACACCTTGGGATCATCTCGTCGCTGGTCTAGGATCCAATCACTGACTCCGCATAATCTGAGGACCTCGGGATGAGTATCCCCAGGTGGAAATGGAGAATAAAGAGAATCATTAGCGTATGAATGAATGAACATCACAACTACTTTCAAATATCAGTTTACACTAACCCTAACCTAATGATCTACTCCTACCCTAATGCCCTAATGAGAATTAGTTGCCATATAGTTGCAATGTAACTTATAATCAACTAAATGTGTTAAAGGGAACACCAAATGAAAGTCATACCGCAAATTCGAAATGGAATTCTAACATTTAGATTTTTATCAGAATGTGCAGGTTTTAAATGTTGTTTGTATGTGTTTCAGTCACATCTAATAATGTAATGTGAAATAATTAAAAATCAAGACATGATCATATTTTATTTTGGTCAAATAAGTTTAATCTAGAGGCCTTTGCCTGTCATATAAGCCTCTTCTGATACCAATTGATCAACTAGAAGTCAAGGTATTATCTGTTGTTCATAAAACTTGGATCAGCGACAAGGCTTTTTTCAGGTAGTGTACTATGAACACACATACAAGTCGTGTTAACTTAAATCAGAGATTTACGAATTGGGGAATATACTCTACAGGTTACTATTAATAATCAGGAATAAACATAGTATTCAGATGACTTTTTTGTTCAATTCCTTCCCTTGATGCATCATTAAGCGTGCCTTGCGTCTGTCTTTTTCACTTGTTAGTGGGAAGTGAATTGTGTCTTTGCTGTGGGCCGCGTCAAATTCCTCTCATTTCTATGTCGTGAGTGTGTGTGTGTGTGTGTGTGTGTGTGTGTGTAAGCGACTGGCCGTCGTTTTGAGCCTCTGACACAGTCCTCTAAACAGTCCTCTGTTATTGCTGCTGGCTGTAGGTGTTTCTGTCCAGCGGGTACAGCAGGGTTCGCTCTGATCTCGCCCAGCATCAAAACAAAGACACATTTGACAAACAGGCCTTGAGCAGAATGTCACAGCCAACGTGACCCAGCGCACAAATCCCACATACTGTCATCACCGTGCGGAAACATCACCAGCCTGACCACTGCGACTCTCACACCACACTGCCATCAAAACACCCAACAGGTTATTCAGTTCCAGCGTTATGGACGTGACATCTGCAGTGAAAACTCAAAACAGAGACACAGAGAGTGGATTTGTTAACATTATATTGAAACTTCTGTTTATATTTTACAAGACTACTAACCACAGAGTTACGGGATCAGAAAAATATCCAACCCAAGCTTATTCTGAGAACGTAGCCCCGCAGACGTTTCTGGAGACCGCGATTTACGTGACCGGAGGTACGGATGGCCTCGTTTGTTTTTTTTTGAGCGAACGTTATGGGGCGGTGTGACGCTGCTCCTCTTCTTCTCGCTCTCTCGCCGGCTGCGACGGCTCACTCACCTCCGTGTGGAGGGCTTTCCTACAGCAACCAGTTTGTCCGCTTAGCTCGCAACGTTATGTCGGCGTAGTGGTGGTCCGGAGCAGGAGGAGCCGGCCGCGGCGAAGAACGGGTTTGAGTCCGGGGAATAGCGGTTCCAGAAATCAGGTAAGATGAAAAACAGAATCCGAAAAATAAACGCAAACGAGTTTGTGACGGGGCAAGTATGCGGCGAAATCCGAAAACGCGGTCAAAATCGGACGAGGGCTTTTGCTTTTCTTCTGGACGGCTTTTGTCAACCGTCACTTGGGTTTAGGGAAGGAGGAGGAGGAGGGTGGCCGGGCCAATCGGCTGGCCGCCCAGTCGATCGTTCAGTCTGTCAGTCGGACAGACGGTCGCTCGACAGCGGCCTCCGGCGGCTTTTCGATTGTAACAGCACGGGCGCGAATGGCACGCGCTCCTGAAAGGCGTTTGAGACGCGAAAAAGCGCGGATTCGCGAAAACAAAAACTGCACAAATATATATAAACTTTCTCAAACATATGCATGTGTGTATTATGTGTACTTTATAAATATACAGAGCACATACTGTATATATGATGTATATACAACACTTTATTTTGAATGTGATTAATATTTGTCGAGCGCCAGCTTTGGGTATTCTGTAATTAAACCATATTAGTGATTGTATTACTCATCAGAACTGATCTTCTGTACCGACTGCTCTCATCTGATGTGTGTGTGTGTGTTGTTTTGTGCAGATGCGAGTGTGAAGCTGCAGGTCAGGCAGCACAGCCACATGATCCCATGACTCTGGACATGGACGCGGTCCTGTCAGACTTTGTTCGGTCCACAGGGGCAGAACCGGGTCTGGCACGAGACCTGCTGGAAGGTAAGAGAGACCCCATCGGGACTTTGTTTCTGAATGTTAAAGTCCAGGTCAAATGATTTTTTAGGAAATAATGAAGCGCACTGACACATCATTTATAACAGTTGTAGAGAATTAAGCTCATACAATTATTAACATTCATAATTAATAATAACAGGTTATTATTTTACTAGAAACGTTAAATTGTAGACAAACTTTATGGTGTCTTGAGAGCCTTGTTTGGGTGTTCTGAATAGTTCTGAGCTTACGTGTTGCTAGGTGGTTGTTGCGGTGTTCTGAGTGGTTGCTGCTAAGGTGTTGCTAACGTGTTTTGACTGGTTGCTAAGGCATTGCTAGGCAGTTGCTAAGTTGTTGCTAGGCAGTTGGTAGGGTGTTCCAGGTAGTTGCTAGGTGGTTGCAAGTTGTTGCTATGTGATTGCTAGTGTGTTCTGAGTAGTTGCTAAGGCATTGCTAGGGTGTTTTATGTGGTTGCTAAGATGTTGCTAGGTGGTTTCTAGGGTATTCTGAGTGGTTGCTAAAGTGTCGCTTGATGGTTGTTAAGATGTTGCTAGGCGGTTGCTAGGGTTTTCTGGGTGACTGCTAAGGCATTGCTAGGTTGTTGCTAGGCCATCGAATGTGTTGCTAGGTGGTTGCTAGACCATTGCCAAGGTGTTGCTAGGTGGCTGCTAAGATGTTGCTAGGTGGTTGGTTTTGCTTGGTGGTTGCTAAGGTGTTGTGATTGGTTGCTTGCTAGTTTCTAAGGTGTTGCTAGGCAGTTGGTAAGGTGTTGCTATGTGATTGCTAAGGCTATGCTAGGTGGTTGCTATGCCATCTAAGGTGTTGCTAGGTGGTTGCTAGGGTGTTCTGAGTGGTTGCTAGGTGGTTGCTAAGTTGTTGCTAGGTGGTTGCTAGGCCATTGCTGAGGCCTTGCTAGGTGGTTGCTAGGCCATTGCTAAGGTGTTGCTTGGTGGTTGCTGAGGTTTTGCCAGGTGGTTGCTAAGGTGTTCTGATTGGTTGCCTGCTAGTTTCTAAGGTGTTTCTAGGCAGTTGGTAAGGTGTTGCTATGTGATTGCTAAGGCTATACTAGGTGATTGCTAGGCCATCCAAGGTGTTGCTAGGTGATTGCTGTGGTTTTCTGAGTGGTTACTAAGACGGGTTACTAAGGTGTTCTGAGTGGTTACTACGACAGGTTACTAAGGTTGCTAAGACATTGCTAGGAGGTTGCTAGGCCATTGCTAAGGCGTTGTTGGGTGGTTGCTATGCAATTGCTGAGGCATTGCTAGGTGGCTGCTAGGCCATTGCTAAGGTGTTGCTTGACAGTGGTAAGGTGTTGCTATGTGATTGCTAAGGTGTTGCTAGGCGGTTGCTAAGGTGTTCTAGGTCATTGCTAAGATGTTGCAAGGTAGTTGCTAAGGTGATCTGATTTGTTGCTAGGTGGTTGCTAGGAGGCTGCTAAGGGTGTTCTGAGTGGTTGCTAATGTGTTGCTTGGTGGTTACCAAGGTGTTGCTAGGTGATTGCTAAGGTGTTCTAGGTCGTTGCTTAGGTGTTACTAGGTTGGTGTTAGGGGAGCCTACAATTTATTTGTCTATTAATCCAAAGATCAATTAATTTTCTGGTCAGGAATAACAGTTTAATCTTACAACATTAACGGATTAGTACAACGTCTTGCTTAATCTTTGAGTTCAAGTAACTTGTTCTGTGTGTAAAAACAAGCGATTCGCGTGGGCTCAAACGTTCAATGATGGTTCTGTAACAAAAAGGTACAGACAACACATCTATTTCCTTCATTCGTTACACAGTACATACTAATCATAAGAAGGGTAAATTTGCAGACTGTAATACCTGCTAGTGTACGTTTCATCAATTTGATTTAATCCATTTTCTTTATTCTGTGCACGTTTAGCTGCTATTGTCTGCTCAAACTGGCTAAATTGCTGAGCTCGACTACAGTGTTTCCCAACCCTGTTCCTAAAGACACACCAACAGTTCACATTTTCAACTTCTCCCTAACATAAGAAGATTCTCATAAAATCTGAAGTGAACGGGTCAGATAAGGAGGACATCCGAAATATGCACTGTTGGTGTGCCTCCAGGAACAGCGCTGGGAAATACTGCTCTACAATATTCCCCATTGCTCCGATCTCTTGGGTTTGGTTTGTGTGGCGTCTGTGTTGGCTTTCTTGCTGTCCCATGTGTGCTTACATCGAGTTTACGGCTCATTCGAGCGCAAAATGCCCCGTCAAACCTGCAGCGTCCCGAGCCGGAGTTTCGTTCATTCAGCTGGCTCGCTCGGCTTTAATGTGTGGATGTTGGTGTGGGTTTAGCGGGGGCAGATTTAGGGCCGCTGTGAAGGTTTTATGAGCGCCGTCCCTCAGGAGAGCTTTGTGTCCTTTGAGTGGAGCTCATTGAGGAGTGAAGGGCCACACAAGAGCCGTCTGTCCTGAAGAGACACACGGAGACCTGCAGGAAGAAAGATTACAGCGGGAGAGAAAGGACGAATGATAATGATGCATTGAGCAGAATGAAGGATGCGGCTGTTTTCCGGACTTATCTGGAAAACCTCACAGCATTACCGGAGCTACAGTTGAAGAACTATTTGCCTCCTTTTTTTCTTTTTCCAAATATTTCCCAAGTGATGTTTAACAGATTCAGGAATTTTTCACAGTATTTCCTACAATATTATTTCTTCTGGAGAAAGTCTGATTTGTTTTTTCACTAATTTCTCCTGGATAGCGAGATAAGGAGACGCTCTGACATTCCTGCTCCCTGTCAAGGACACCTGTTGGACTCTACAGGCTTATACACACACACACACATACACAGCTACAGATAGGCAATCACTACTGATCCATTTTTTCTTTTTTTTTTTGCCTCCCTCTCCTGAAATGTATCTTACTTCCTTTTTCTAAATCCTACTTCCTGTGACCTGTCTTCCCCTGAAAATGTTAATGTTTGTGTACGGTCGGGGGAAGCATGCGTCCTCTCCATCATCAGAACACTGGATTAGAGAGGTTCTACATTGCATCTATCTTGAGAAACTGAGACATTGTTTTAAAGGATCACTGAACTCCTTTAACAAAACATGGAGTTCCATACTGTCTGTCATTGAGAACCTTAACATTTCAGGACCTGCTGACTAGAATTTGGAAAGGGAGAAAGAGAGACTTTTAGTGTTTACTTTACATTTTCTTCTTCTGTATTTACCCATATATTTATTTTTTTTATTTATAATTAATTAATTAATTAATTATGAATGAAGGAAGGAAGAAAAATAAATATAAATAAATAAATAAATAAATATATTAATTAATTAATTAATTTATTTATTTATTTATTTATTTTTTTCCTTCCTTCCTTCCTTCCTTCCTTCCTTCCTTCATTCATTCATTTATTTATTTATTCATTTATTTGTTCATTAATTTTTTTTTTCAGTTGGTTTATTATTCATTTATCTTTCTTGATTCATCTTTGCGTACTTATTGAAGCCCTCGGAAAATGGGGAGGGGTAGGAGATAGGAGGGATGGTGTATAGAAGGGGGATTTCATGTCATCTCTTTGCTGATAGGACTTCTATTTTTCACATACATTTATTAGTTTGTATATTATTTTGAAAAAATTCAATAAAAATATTAAAAATAAAAAAATTTGTCTATCGGTTGAGGAATTTCACTTTTATACCAATTAATAGGTTATTTTGATTGCCTTTAATGCAAAATAACTGAACACAAACAGAGGAGGCTGAGAAAAACGCTCATTTAAGAAGAAATTTTCAGACGGCACTGAGAAGAGGTTTTTGCATCTGAACTCGCCTTGTATACGTGTATATATATTTATACATGATGCAAGCACTCCTTTATATGCATTTCCTTAGATGAAGCAGTTTGCCGTTTAGCCTGATCCAGCATTTATTCTCCATAAATCACGTCATCAGAGTAAATGTACTGAAGCAGCTGTTTCAGATGTGGCATAAGCATTTCTACTATCTCCATGCTAATGTGCATTTACAGCTCCCTCGGAGGACTCTGTGTTAATAAGATGGCCGTAAAGGGCTTTTTGCAAAGATATTTCTTAGAAAAATGATCCAGAACCGGCACCTCTGTCTATAACAAAACCAGAGGACTGCACTCAGATCAGTGCTTTGAGTAAAATCTCTAACGCCGAGGCTTGTTGTTGGGAATTATCTGATTGGTTAATGCAGTTTTAATAGCTCCACCGCTGACATTTCACTCCAGCCAAAACAATCCCGCCGCTAACAAGCCGTAGTTCTGGATGAAAAGGCTCTGAAAGGCCTTCGGTGGTCTCAAATAAATGCCCCCTGCTGCATTCAAGCACAACAGACTTTACATCCAATACAGCTTGCGAGAGCCTCCAGTATGGAGCCAGATCCGTCTCAAATATAATACATTTACAAAATAAAATTTATACACAGTTCACGTACAAAATTTTACTCATACATTCAAAACACAGTTCATAAATACACAAATCTACCTAGTAAATTCAAAACACAACTCGTAAATACACAAATCCAATTAATAAATTCCAAACACAACTCGTAAAGGCACAAATCCAATTTGTAAATTCAAAACACAAGTCATAAATGTGCAAATCCAATTCCTAAGTTCCAAACACAATTTGGAAATTCGCAAATCCAATTCATAAATTTAAAACACAATATGTACATAGACAAAACAATTCGTAAATACATAAAACACAATTCGTAAATACATAAAACACAATACGTACATACACAACACAATTCGTAAGTACACAAAACACAATACGTACATACACAAAACACAATTCGTAAATACACAAAACACAATTCTTAAATACACAAAACAAAATTCGTAAATACACATCACAATTCCTAAACTCAAAACACAATTCGTAAATATACAAAACACAATTTATAAATACACAAAACACAACTTGTAAATTCGAAACACAATTCATAAATACACAAAACACGATTCGTAAATACACAAAACACGATTTGTAATACACAACACAATTCGTAAATTCAAAACACAATTCGTAAATACACAAAACACAATGTGAAATTCAAAACACAATTCGTAAATACACAAAACACGATTCGTAAATACACAACACACAATTCTTAAATTCAAATCACAATTACTAAACTCAAAACACAATTCGTAAATATACAAAACACAATTCATAAATACACAAAACACAACTTGTAAATTCAAAACACAATTCGTAAATACACAACACGATTCGTAAATTCAAAACACAATTTGTAATACACAAAACACAATTCGTAAATACGCAAAACACAATGTGAAATTCAAAACACAATTCGTAAATACACAACACAATTCGTAAATACACAAAACACGATTCGTAAATACACAACACAATTCATAAATACACAAAACACAATTCGTAAATACACAACACAATGTAAAATTCAAAACACAATTCGTAAATACACAACACAATTCGTAAATACACAACACACAATTCTTAAATTCAAATCACAATTACTAAACTCAAAACACAATTCATAAATATACAAAACACAATTCATAAATACACCAAACACAACTTGTAAATTCAAAACACAATTCGTAAATACACAACACGATTCGTAAATTCAAAACACAATTTGTAATACACAAAACACGATTCGTAAATTCAAAACACAATTCGTAAATACGCAAAACACAATGTGAAATTCAAAACACAATTCGTAAATACGCAAAACACAATGTGAAATTCAAAACACAATTCGTAAATACACAACACAATTCGTAAATACAAAAAAACACAATTCGGAAATACACAAAATACGATTCGTAAATACACAACACAACTCATAAATACACAAAACACAGTTCGTAAATACACAACACAATTCGTAAATACACAACACACAATTCTTAAATTCAAATCACAATTACTAAACTCAAAACACAACTCGTAAATATACAAAACAGAATTCATAAATACACAAAACACAACTTGTAAATTCAAAACACAATTCGTGAATACACAAAACACAATTCGTAAATTCAAAACAATTTGTAATACACAAAACACGATTCGTAAATTCAAAACACAATTTGTAAATACGCAAAACACAATGTGAAATTCAAAACACAATTCGTAAATACACACCACAATTCGTAAATACAAAAAAACACAATTCGGAAATACACAAAACACGATTCGTAAATACACAACACAATTCATAAATACACAAAACACAATTTGTAATACACAAAACACAATTCGTAAATACACAACACAATTCGTAAATACGCAAAACACAATGTGAAATTCAAAACACAATTCGTAAATACGCAAAACACAATGTGAAATTCAAAACACAATTCGTAAATACACAACACAATTCGTAAATACAAAAAAACACAATTCGGAAATACACAAAATACGATTCGTAAATACACAACACAACTCATAAATACACAAAACACAATTCGTAAATACACAACACAATGTGAAATTCAAAACACAATTCGTAAATACACAAAACACGATTCGTAAATACACAACACACAATTCTTAAATTCAAATCACAATTACTAAACTCAAAACACAATTCGTAAATATACAAAACAGAATTCATAAATACACAACACAACTTGTAAATTCAAAACACAATTCGTAAATACACAAAACACGATTCGTAAATTCAAAACACAATTTGTAAATACGCAAAACACAATGTGAAATTCAAAACACAATTCGTAAATACACACCACAATTCGTAAATACAAAAAAACACAATTCGGAAATACACAAAACACGATTCGTAAATACACAACACAATTCATAAATACACAAAACACAATTTGTAATACACAAAACACAATTCGTAAATACACAACACAATTCGTGAATACACAACACAATTCATAAATACACAAATCCAATTCGTAAATAGACAAAACACAATTTGTGAATTCATAAATCCACGCATCCAGTTTATTTGTGGAAATATTATTTTTTATTTTTTTATTTCATATTTTTTATTTTTTTATTTCATATTTTTAATATTTATTTAATTGTCTCTTGAATTTATGAATTGTTTTTTGTAAACGTGAACTGTGTCGTGTTTGTATGAGTTGTATTTTTGCAGATGTATTATTTTTTAGACTGATCTGACTCCATACTCCAGCCGCAGGTTTCTGGCTTAATAGGTCTGGAAATAAAATGCTGATTTTCTCCCTGCGTGCGCTTATGTAATCCATTGTATCCTCCAAAGCTTACAAATGCAAGGCTCAGCTGCTTCCCGGAAACCAGAAAGCAGGAACGTTATCATGCTCCGCACATGCGCTGACAATTTATAGTATATAGTAGTGTTATTGGAACCATACTATAGTGAACTACTTGAATTGATCTGTGATTCTAAATTTGCTATGGCAACACAACAGCTATAGTAATATAAACAAATACAATTATATCGTACTACACTGCACCTCAGTTTACTGTAGTTAAAACTAAAGTATACTACAGTACGTATTACAGTTTATCAATTCAATATTGTTAATAATACAGTATGCTGAAGCATTCATTACAAAGAGTTGAAAATACTAACATGTACTACACTTTACTGTTGTATGGATCAAAACACTTGAGTATTTACTATAGTATTTTTTTATGTGGGGAGGGATGAGCATCTGGTTTAGCATTTGTGCACACTTGCAGGAGAATATATTGAGAATACAGTGGTCTGCCAGTTGTGTTTAGCATCCAGCGTCACACACACACACACACACACACTCTCAGGAGCTCACACAGCGTCACACACACTCTCTGCAGCTCACACAGGGCTGCACACTCTGTCATATTTATGTAACATGCACTTAATAGCCTCTGTATTTGCGATGTTGTGCTGCTTTTGTACATTCGCAGTTTGTGTGTGTGTGTGTGTGTGTAATATGCTTAATAAATTGCATTGTTAAGAAAAAAAGAGTGTAATATACACATTTCTTGCTTTGCCATCCACTCTGCATACTGTTATGAAATATAAAGAAAACAGAAACAAAAAATGTACATAAATAAAAATAAGGTCGTATAAATGGAACACAATTCGTAAATACAGAACACAAAATTCATAAATACACAAAACACAATTCATAAATACACAAAACACAATTCATAAATACACAAAACACAATTCGTAAATACACAAAACACAATTCATAGATACACAACACAGTTCGTAAATACAGAAAACACAGTTCGTAAATACAAAAAACACAATTCATAAAAACACAAAACACAATTCGTAAATACACAAAACACAATTCATAAATACACAACACAATTCATAAAAAGACAAAACAATTTGTAAATACAGAAAACACAATTTGTAAATAGAAAAAACACAATTTGTAAATACAGAAAACACAATTCGTAAATACAGAAAACACAATTCGTAAATACACAACACCATTCGTAAATACTGAAAACAATTCGTAAATACAGAAAACACAATTCGTAAATACAGAAAACACAATTCGTAAATACAGAAAACACAATTCGTAAATACAGAAAACACAATTCGTAAATACAGAAAACACAATTCGTAAATACACAACACAATTCGTAAATACAGAAAACACAATTCGTAAATACACAACACAATTCGTAGATACATAACACAATTCGTAAATACAGAAAACACAATTCATAAAAACACAAAACACAATTCGTAAATAAACAAAACACAATTTATAAATACACAACACAATTCATTAAAAGACAAAATACAATTCGTAAATACAGAAAACACAATTCGTAAATACAGAAAACACAATTCGTAAATACACAACACCATTCGTAATTACAGAAAACAATTCGTAAATACACAAAACACAATTCGTAAATACACAACACCATTCGTAAATACAGAAAACAATTCGTAAATATACAACACAATTCGTAAATACACAACACCATTCGTAAATACAGAAAACAATTCATAAATACACAACGCAATTCGTAAATACAGAAAACACAATTCGCAAATACACAAAACACAATTCGTAAATACACAACACCATTCGTAAATACAGAAAACAATTCGTAAATACACAACACCATTCATAAATACAGAAAACAATTCGTAAATACACAACACAATTCGTAAATACACAAAACACAATTCATAAATATACAACACAATTCGTAAATGCAGAAAACACAATTGGTAAATACACAAAACACAATTCGTAAATGCACAAAACACAATTATTAAATACACAACACAATTCGTAAATACAAAACTACTTTGTATTTATATATATATATATTTTATTTATATATAAATAAAAATAAGGTTGCAAATACAGAATTTTGTATTTCTTTTTAATCCTTACGGAATTTATTTATTTTTTATTAAATTTTTTTTTTATTTATTTATTTTTTTGGTAAAATTAAGAGGCGACATGGTAGCTCAGTGGTCACTGTCGCCTCACAGCAAGAAAATTGCTGGTTTGAGTCCCGGCTGGGTCAGTAGTTCTCCCCATGTTGGCGTGAGTTTTCTCGGGTGCTCCGGTTTCCCCCACAGTCCAAACACATGCGCTATAGGGGAATTTGATGAATTAAATTAGCTGTAGTTTTATTAGCTGTAATGGAACATATACATTGATTCTCTTCTCCTCTCGTGTTTTACTCGCACTAAACTAGTAGTTGTAGGGGCGTGGCTTAGCATGTTTTGACCAATCAGCCAAACTCGGATTTCATATTACATATACAGTGGTGTGAAAAAGTATTTGCCCCCTTACTGATTTTTTATTATTTTTTTTTTTGCATTTTATTTTAGTCTGACAAAGTGAAGTAGACCAAAAGATCCTCAATCTAAACATTATTCCGGGATACAAAGAAATGTAAAAACAAATGAGAAAGAACATGATTGAGATCTACAACACCAGCAAGTCCAATTGTGAATGCCTGAAGAAAAACAAAAGACTTTTGGAGTGGCCTAGACAAAGTCCTGACCTGAATCCAATTGAGATGCTGACCTTAAAAAGGCAGCTCATGTTCAATCCCTCCAATATGGCTGAATGACAACAATTCTGCAATAACGAGTAGGTCAAAATTCCTTGAAAGCACTGAAACAGACTCATTGTAAATGAATAGGCAAGTCATTATAACAGTGGTTTGTTCTGTAGACAATCAAGACAATGTATTGCTTTAGGGGGCTAAAAATATTGATCCAAAATTTTTTTTTTTTTTAACTTAAACTGCTTTTATTCTAGCTGAAATAAAACAAATAAGACTTTCTCCAGAAGAAAATGTGTAGGAAATGCTGTGAAAAATTCCTTGCTCCGTTAAATGTATTAAGTATAATAATGTTAATGCATGTTAGCATATCCCTTCACTCTTTCTCCGTCACAAGATATGGTGCTCTTTGAGAACTAAACTGATCTCTTCGCCTTCCGAACCTCGAATAAACTGCTCTGAGATCTGAGAGGGCTCTACCAGGAGGCTCAGATGAACCCCGGCGGTGTGTTCTGGCGGGATTGACTGATAGATGATGGCAGGGGAAGGATGTGTCCCGGGCTGTCAGTGCCGCTCATCATTAACACCTCATCCCACCTGACTGTTGTTGCTCCTCCGCCGAGTCCCTGAGGATCCACCGTCGCAGATGCTGTTGTGGAAAAACGAGCAGGAGAAAAAGCCTCCAGTTTCACCCTTTGTGTGATTGGAGACGTTCTGGGAAAAATGACTCGGCTGACATTGGCAGACATTTTGGTTTTTGCCTTGTCCTCCATTCAGAAAGTCGCTGTTGTGATTAGGGGATGCCTTGTAAAAATTCAGTCAGAATTGCTTAAGGGGGCTAATAATATTGACCTTAAAATAGTTTTAAAAAATGTATAACTGCTTTCATTCTAGCCCAAATAAAACAAATGAGACTTTCTCCAGAAGAAAAAATATTATCAGACATACTGTGAAGATTTCCTGAATCTGTTTAACATCATTTGGGAAATATTTGAAAAAGTAAAGAAAATTCCCAGGAGGGCGAATAATTTAGACTTCAACTGTGCAGTGTTTTTTTGTTATTAGGCATATTAAGGTAAACATATTTGCAGCTCAGGTCAACATCATGCTAAAAGCTTCAATAATTAATCGCAACGAGAACATTTGATACCATCGTAAGCCTACATTTAGCACTCAAAACAATAAATGTGGAGGCTTTAATATTGGGCCAGCAGAATGCATTGCATGGTGTGCAATTGTGAAGACTGTTTGTTCCCTTCGCGTCACATTGGTCACTTTATTAAAGTCTCTCCAACATGGATAAATTGAAGCTGCTGATTAATAGGGAACGAAAAGGTTAATTAGTGAAGGAACGTCTTTCAGAGGAACCGTGATTGTCTGCATTCATTAGCACAGACACGGAAGACTCTGGGTTAGAGTAGTTCAGATCGGTTCTTCACTTGCTTTGAGAAAAAGGAGAAACTAGGGGTCCGTTCTTCGTACCTCGCTTAAATGATCTAAGATGATTTGGCAGATCCTGGATCTTTTAATCTTGATAACTGATCTCTCGCTAATTTGGTTCTTCAAACAAGTTCGCGAATCAGATTAGAATGTCTGGGTAAACTGATCTGAGATCGCTGCGTGTGTTGTGAAGGACAGATCTATCAATCCTCGAAATCATGATCGGCAATGCAGCGATTGGCTGACGGCACAGCAGCGCAATGACATCATCTGATTAATATTCATTTATCCATGTGAGCAAAATTACATCAAATGAGCAGCAAACGGTTTGTTAAATATGACACGCAATAACCTTCCACATTTGTTGTGAGCTGCAGGCTTTACACTTTCATGTGTCGAGAGTATTCATCACGTATTTCAATGCAAATCAGTGTATTTAGTTCTACATTAAGAAAAGATTTTCTTTATTATAGTAGTTGTTTTTTTAATCGCTGTATGGAATAACTGGATGTTTACAAAATCATTTTGATATTGGTAAAGGCGTCTGCAACTTTTGTGAAGCATCAAATCACTATTAACTATCAAAACATGTTTATGACTGCATAAATGAATTATTGCTTTTAAAGTCACATATTGTGCATTTCTATTATCATGCACAATTTTTTCTAAAGCGATCTAAAAAGTTCATATCAATAAGTTTTCTCTTTGCACCACCAGGTGGTACTTTCATTTCAGGGGTGCAGATTGCAAGTTTTATATATATATATATATATATATATATATATATATATATATATATATATATATATATATATATATATATATATATATATATATATATATATATATATATATAGTTACTATTTTCCCAAGTGTGTATAACAACTACTGTAAGAAAATCATTTGGAACATGCTTTGATTATTTTCTTTGCATTAACTGAGCCGATCTAATCCTGTTTATATGAATTGAGCCTGCTACCGAGCAGGTTTGATCTAGCAGAACTGTTGCTATGACAACAACTCTCGGATCAGCTTTGAAGAACGAAACGATCCTGGATCGTGTCAAATCGTCAACATCCAAATCCAGCTAATTGTGTAATCCACGTATGAAGAACGGACCCTAGGAAGGGAAGTTTGTTGTTTAGTGTGTTAAGTATCTCAACTTACATCAATCAAACTGACTAAAAATATTAAGCTAAACTTTATATAACTAAAAAAGTTTTGTTGAAGCCGGATTAACTTACTAAAATAAATTAAAGCAACAAAGTTTCAAATAATCTTGATTTCTTGTTTCTTGTTTTTGGTGAGTCTGTGTGAATTGTAGCCTCAGTTTCCTGTTCTTAGCTGACAGGAGCGGCACCCGGTGTGGTCTTCTGCTGCTGTAGCCCATCCGCCTCAAGGTTGGACGTGTTGTGTGTTCAGAGATGGTCTTCTGCAGACCTCGGTTGTAACAAGTGCTTATTTGAGTTACTGTTGCCTTTCTATCAGCTGGAACCAGTCTGGCCATTCTCCTCTGGCATCAACAAGGCATGTGCACCCACAGAACTGCCGCTCACTGAGAATGGTCTGAGAAACAAGAAATATCCAGTAAACCCTAGAGATGGTTGTGCGTGAAAATCCTAGTAGATCAGCAGTTTCTGAAATACTCAGACCAACCAGTCTGGCACCAACAACCATGCCATGTTCAGTGACTTAAATCCCCTTTCTTCCCCATTCTGATGCTCGCTTTAAACTGCAGCAGATCATCTTGACCTGAGGGAAACCTGCATAATGTTTTACAGTAACAGTCAAAGAGAGCCGTATATATGTGGTGTAATCAGGACATAAGCAATTCCAGCGTGTGCTTGTGTGTAAACACAGGAGAACAGGAACAGGTGTGTGTGGTGCATGACAGTATTCGTAGTCCATAAAATGGCGGATTTGTAGTCTGTTAGTGATCTGCATGTTTACCAGCGATATGCCAGGATTAGATCGCTAGCAATTGTGACTGTGTGTGTGTGTGTGTGTGTGTGTGTGTGTGTGTGTGTGTGTGTGTGTGTGTGTGTGTGTGTGTGTGTACATTGTACACGATTTCAAATTTGCTGTCCTTGAGGAACATTTGGTTTCCATAATATAGGCAAAACCTAAAACACAAACACACATACACATTTACACAAACACACATCATCACACACATACTTAAACATATACACACAGAGACACACACAGACATACACAAACCCATACACATACATACACAAACACACACAAACAAAAACACACATACATACACTCACACAAAAGCACTCACGAACACACACATATAAACAAAAACATACACATACACACAAACATACACAAACACATTCACACACAAGTGCATACAAACCCATACACATACACAAAGAAAAACACACACACACACACACACACACACACACACACTTAGACCAGCCTGTTCTTTGGTCCCTGCAAGGCTTTGAGTTACAGAGATAAGAAGATGGAGGACATGGAGGCAGCTGTGTGTGTGTGTGTGCGCATGTGTGTGTGTCTCAAGGTGTCTGTCTATTGGCATTAGAGTGTTCTGCTTCTCCGTCTTTCCTCCAGTTCTCTTCACCTTGTATTTTCTCTCCGTCTGTAGACAGAATGAAAAGACAGCGTGTCAGTACTGTGTGTGTTTTCTTCAGTATTCTTCAGAGCAGGGCTTTGTCCGTCTGTATTGTAAAGCGGATCTCCATGTTTGGGGTTTGATACACACCTTAAGGACGTAGAACAAGTAGAAGAATTGGGACGCAGCACATATTTAAATGCAAAGATGCATTCTGTGTAAACAGACCCCTAACGCTGAACTGTGTGTGTGTGTGTGTGTGTGTGTGTGTGTGTGTGTGTGTGTGTGTGTGTGTGTGTGTGTGTGTGTGTGTGTGTGTGTGTGTGTGTGTGTGTGTGTGTGTGTGTGTGTGTGTGTGTGTGTGTGTGTGTGTGTGTGTGTGTGCGCGTGCGTTCGTGCGTTTCAGGTAAAAACTGGGACCTGAGCGCGGCTCTGAACGACTATGAGCAGCTCCGGCAGGTTCACACTGCCAACCTGCCGCACGTCTTCAATGAGGGCCGATACTACAAGCAGACGGAGCGCAGCAGCAGCAGCAGCACACCACAGCACAGCAGCCGGCCAGAGCAGAAACAGCCAGAGGACAACACACAGGGTGAGAGCGGGCACACACAAACACATGTATATACACATACATACACGTATACACACGCATACACACATACATACATACACAAGCATACACACACACATAAACAAAGAAACACACACAGATATACACAAAACTCATACATGCACACATATGGTTACAAACAAATGCATACACACACAGATAAACAAAAACATACACACATGCACGCATACATACACACATACACACATACATACACACATACACACAGATGCACACAAAAAACACATTAACTAACACATAAACACAAACAAACATACACACACAAAAACACATTCACATATACACTTACACACATACACAAAAAACACACACATTCACAAAACACAACACACAGACATACACAAACTCATAAACATATACACAAACACACACAAACAAAAACACAGACATACACACGTATACAAAACACACACACATACAGAAACAGAAACGCATTCACACACATTCACACACAGACACACACACACACACAAAACAAAACAAACACATACACAAACAAACACACACATTCACAAAAACTCAACTCACAAAGACACACACAAACATACAAAATACACACTGAAATACACACTCACAGACATAACAAACACATTCACACACACAATCTCACACACACTCACAAACAAAAACACATACATACACATACACACACACATTCACAAAAACACAACACACACAAACCCATGCACACACCATACACATACATACAGATATAAAACACACACACTCACATACAGACACATGCAAAGACATAAACATACACACCTACACACACACATAAAAACACACACAGACATACACAAACACACACCATATACAAATACACACACATTCAGACAAATGCACAGACTACATACACACCTAAACATACACACACACAAAACACACACATATACAAATACACACACACACATACACAAACCTGTACACAAACCTATACACGTACACACACATATACATAAACACACACAAACAAATACACACTTACACATGTTTAAAAACACACACATACACACACACATTCACAAAAAGACAACACACACAGACATACACAAACCCACACACATATACACAAACACATACACATACATACAGAAACACACACAAATACACACTCACACATGTTTAAAAACACACACATACACACACACACATTCACAAAAACACTACACACAGACATACACAAACACCTTCAAACACATTGACTAACACATACACACACCCACACACACACACACACAAACACACACACATATACAACAAAAACACAGAGACATACACACACACATTCACAAAAAGAAAACACACACAGACATACACAAACCCACACACATATACACAAACACATACACATACATACAAAATACACAGGCAAAAAAGAAAAAAACACACACAAACACACACACAAATACACAAACACATACACATACATACAAAATACACACAGGCAAAAAAGAAAAAAACACACACAAACACACACACACAAATACACAAACAAATACAGTGTGAGAGCAGGGGTTATTCAGAAATAGATCATGCACATGTATTGATATGATGTCTGCTCAGTTTTGATCCCCCTTCTCCTCCATCTCTCCGCAGAGAAGCGTCTGTCCCGGGGCATCTCTCACGCCAGCTCTGCCATCATGTCTCTGGCGCGGCTGCAGGTTTCGGGAGACTGCGCCAGAGAGCAGTTTCCCCTGGAGATGCCCATCTACACCTTCCAGCTGCCCGACCTGAGCGTCTACAGCGAAGACTTCCGCAGCTTCATCGAGCGCGACCTGATTGAGCAGTCCACCATGATGGCTCTGGAGCAGGCCGGTGAGATCATCATCATCATCATCATCATCATCAGTGCTGCTGGATTGCGTAACACTCGCTAGATTGGGCACAGAATGAAACTAATCCCTCATCACGGATCAACAGCCAGACTGAGAGTAGCAATGAGCACACAGATGAACTTACAGTACAACTCACGCTAACACACACACGTTCAGGAGTTTGGTATGATCGTTCACCCAAATATAACATTCTGCATTTATTTACTATTCCGTTTTTTATGGTGGCTGAGAGATCTTAACACACTGTAAATAAAACACAGTATTATATATATATATGAGCAATATCACACGAGTAGCAGTGCGATATGGCTGTATATCGGCACTGGTGGGAGGCGTGCGCTGGCACGAGGCCGCAGGCCAAGTGCCTTAGTGCCCCCAACCAGTGCGGATATACAGCCATATCGCACTGCTACGAGTTTAAATTGCGTTTATACAACAGTTTGACGGCATAATTGTGTATATCAAAACAAAATCAAACATGGAGAGTCTCAAAAACCCTTTTTTATGAGGAACTACTTTCTTCCGCCTTGGATTCAAATCATAAGCTGACAGTTAAACAGCTGTTAAAACAGTTAAAAGCATCTTTTAAACTTTAGGGGCTCTATTTTGACGGTCCATGCGCAGAGCACAAAACGCAGGGCGCAAATGCTTTCAGGACGTGTCAGGACGCATTTTTGCTAATTTAAGGACGGGAAATCTGCTTTGCGCCGCGGCGCATGGTCTAAAAGGGTTGAGTTTATTTTCTTAATGAGTTATAGGTGTGTTTTAAGAATAAACCAATTAGAGTCTCATCTCCCATTCCCTTTAAGAGTCAGCTGCGTCGCGCCAAGAGCGCATTCGCTATTTACAGGACGCAAAGTAAGTCTAAGTGGAAAAAATGAGCAATTCACAAGCAAACAGTTAACAGAAAACTGTTAAACAGAGCATCTACTGCGTGAGAATGAGAGATAATGGATCTACTTTCACTTTCGCTCTTGGATAGGGAAACCTTTACGCACAGACATTGATTAGCCTATAAATAAATAATTTTGTTTGTTAAGCGCAAATATTCGTTTCAAAACTATTTCTAAATTCAGTTCTTATTTCCAGCAAACGAATAAATGAACAATAGTAATGAAGTGTGCTCAAAAACCTGAGTTATATCCTAAAACACATGTTGTGCCCCATATGGTCTAAAACCTGACAGGTGGGCAAATCTAAGCTTGTTTTTAATAAAACAAATATAAATATGGATATAATAAATAATACTGCTAATAATAATAACATTATACAAAAGCAAATTGTTATGAATGAACTGAAAAAGCCTCCCGAGATGAAGAAGACATAAAAGCAGTGATTTTTCATATTTATGTAGGCTAGAAAATAATATGTTTTGTAATATTTTAATCCTTTATATTTATATCCTATATCTATTCTTATTATATCCTATATGTATCCTTAATATTTAATTTATTCATATGTAAAGATATTTGCCTGTTGCTCTCTTGTGCGTATTAATCAGTGTGTAAGCGAGGTGCAACTCTGCGCCGGAGTTTAGACCGGGTTAGTTTTGGTCTAATGAAAAATCTATTTTAGTTTCTCAAAATAGCAACGCACCAGTGGTCCGCCTCAGAACGCCTTCCTTTTTAGACCAGAACGCCTATGGGCGCACATATGAGGGCTAATGCATTTGCTAATTAAACAGCGTAGCACAACACCTCAAAACCACTCTTGCGCCAAGCTGAAACTACCAAAAGACTATTGCGCCACGCCTTGCGCCACACTGCGCCGGGTGTATGATAGGGCCCTAGATCTGTAGTGTCTGCTCTCTGCTGGCTGTATGTGGGCGGAGTAATACACAAAGGGTAAAGAGGCTGTAGGAGTTCTAATATTGCAGAATATCGCACGGCTATCAGCCAATCAGATTTGAGAACTTGACAGAACTGTTGTATAAATATGTATAAATATATATATATAACTTAACTCTAGTTCATCATATCCGAATACAATTTCTCCAGCCACATCCAGAACTGATTACTGCCACACTTCTGTTCATAATTAGGAAATCACTAAGGACTTATCTGACAGTGAAGTAGACCAAAAGATCCTCAGAAGCTAGACATCATGCCAAAAAAACAGGTATAAAACGTAGTTTAGCCAGCATAATATCAGAGGAGGTTTGAGGTTTGTGTGTTAGGGAGGTCTAACAAACAAAACCTTTATTCTGAAGTTAATAGAAAATGTAGGATTTTGGTTCATGAAAGCTAATAGCAACGAGCAATCTGTCTGTAGGTCGTCTGAACTGGTGGTCCACCATGTGCACCAGCTGTAAGAAGCTTCTACCGTTGGCCACGACAGGAGATGGGAACTGCCTTCTGCACGCCGCTTCTTTAGGTGAGACTTCCCGTGAACATGAGCATCAGCACTGAAGAGTCGGGTTCTGATTTCATCTGGTGCTCCTTTAAATAGCAGCGCAGGCTCTGTCGTGGGACTCATGAGGTGTCGTGTGTCTGTGTTTTCCAGGAATGTGGGGCTTTCATGACCGGGATCTGGTGCTGAGGAAGAGTCTCTACGCCATGATGAAGAGCGGAGCGGAGAGAGAGGCTCTGAAGAGGAGGTGGAGGTGGCAGCAGACTCAGCAGAACAAAGAGGTTCAGTCTTAAACCTTACTGCAGCGTTGATGCACGTTTACTCGTTAAAGTCAGCATGACCCGGAAGCTGCGACTAAAACGTATTAGTAATTAGTGGTTATCTCTCGAGATCTACCTGAGCTCAGACTCCCCTCTCTCCTAACTAAACAGGAGGGAGCCCTGGGCTCGAGGATCTTCTGAGCTTAGGGCTCTCACGGGACAGCATGCCAAACACACATTCACCTTATCAAGCATCAGCTTAGTGTGAACTCTTGATTGTGCTGTGATGCAGAGGAAATGGAGCATTTCTGAATAACAGGTCATGTTGTGGTGTTTGTTGTAAATCATGCATGTGTGTGTGCTTGTATCTGTGTGTGTGTGCAGTCAGGTCTGGTGTACACGGAGGAGGAATGGGAGAGAGAGTGGAACGAGCTGCTAAAACTGGCCTCCAGCGAGCCCCGCACACACTTCAGCAAGAACGGCAACTCCAGCGGAGGGTAACACACATATATGCACACAGAAGCACACACACACAAACATATACACGCACACAAGCACAAAGTAGCACACACACTCATGCACAAGTGGGCACACACACGCAAGCATAAAATCTTATACACACACACACTCATGCACAAATGCACACACACGCAAACACACAATCTTACACATACACACACATACACAAGTGCACACACACAAACGCACACACAACACAGACCAACACATGCACACTTACACACAAATACACTTATGCACACACACACACACACACATACATAATCATGTACATACTTATGCACAAGCACACACATCCACAAACACACACACAAATGCACGCACGCACAAAGTAGCACACACACTCATGCACAAGTGGGCACACACACGCAAGCACAAAATCTTATACACACACACTCATGCACAAATGCACACACACGCGAACACACAATCTACACACACACACACACACGCAAACACACAATCTTACACATACACAAGTGCACACACACAAACTCACACACAACACAGACACATGCACACTTACACACACATACACTTATGCACACACACATACACACACACACATGCAAACACACAAACGCACGCACATATACACACACACACACACAATCATGCACACACACATACATACTTATGCACAGGCACACACATCCACAAACACACACACAAACGCACGCACGCACGCACGCACACTCACACACGCATACACACATGCACTCATCCACACACAAACACACACATGCACACACACACTAATGCGCACATATACGCACACACAATTATGCACACACACATGCACAAACCCGCACACACACATACATACAAACACACAATCATACACACACACACACACACATACTATTCACATATACATACACTTATTCATGCACAAACTAACGCACACATGCTCAAACACACACACACACACAGACATACACTCAAGCATACACAAACACACACACACTCATGCACACACATACGCGCGCACACACACACACACACACACACCTACATGAACACATTGTTATGTCAGACTCAGCTGTGTTTCCGTCGCCGCCCACTATAGAGATGTTCCGACTCTCGACAAACATTTCCTCTCATGCAAATCCTACAGCGTTCACATCAAACACACACACACAATCACATCTCTGCCTCCTACAAGCATCTGAACACACACTCCTCTCAGCCACAGCAGTGGAAGAAAGACAAAAAAACAATATCAAAGGGCCTCAACACATTATAATAATCCCGGATGTGGGATATGATAAATAATAAAGTGTGACCCCTAATAGCACAAATGCTGT